>NW_019272029.1:1504535-1598305 GCF_002738345.1 Cucurbita maxima | reverse complement strand
AAAAAAAAAATTAAAAAGAAACAGGTATATATATTAAAATTAAAAATAATAAAATAACACAATAATATAAAAAAAAAATTAAAAAGAAACAGGTATATATATTAAAATTAAAAATAATAAAATAACACAATAATATAAAAAAATTAAAAAGAAACAGGTATATATATTAAACTTAAAAATAATAAAATAACACAATAATATAAAAAAAAATTTAAAAAGAAACAGGTATATATATTAAAATTAAAAATAATAAAATAACAAAATAATATAAAAGAAATTAGAAAGAAACAAATAATAAAATAATTAAAAGAAACATGTATTTGCCTAACCGTCGTTGAACTCAGGGGTGAATGATTTTTAATATATTTTATATTTTTATTTGGGCAAGATCAACCCTAAAGTTTTGCTCACGATCTTGAAATTGAACCAATTCAGTTCGAGTTCAGAAAAAATGAACTCAACCCTACCCGAAATGTTTATCCAATCTAACCTAACCCAATCCTACAAAATGCTTACCCAACCAAACCCTTTATAGTTCGGGTTGGGTTGGTCGGAATTGTCGAGTTGAATATACACCCTACTGCTGTATAGAACCCGAAGACCACGGTCGAGCAGACTCCAGTGGCCTGCAACATCTAAGATAAGGGGCAGACACAACACCCCTATTCACTAGTATGGTAAGTCAATCGCTAGCAAATATTATCCGTTTTAACTCATTACATATCGTTGTCAGCTTCATGATTTTAAAACACGTCTAGGGAGAGATCTCTACACTCTTACACTCTTATAAGGAATGATTCGTTCTCCTCTCTAATCGATGTGGGATCTCACAATCCACCCCCTTAGGGGCTCAGCGTCCTTGCTACCTGGTGTCGGACTCTGATACCATTTGTAACCGCTAGCAGATATTGTTCTCTTTGGGTTTTCCCTTTTGAGCTTTCTCTCAAGATTTTAAAATACGTTTACTAGGGAGAGATCGTTCTTTTCTCCAATCAATGCGGGATCTCACAATCCACCCCCCTTAGGGACTTAACGTCCTCGCTGGCACACCACCTGGTGTGTAGCTCTAATACCATTTGTAACCGCCAGCAAATATTGTTCTTTTTGGACTTTTCCTTTTGAGCTTTTCTCTCAAGATTTTAAAATGCGTCTACTAGAGAGAGGTCTCTACACTCTTATAAGGAATAATTCGTTCTCCTCTCCGATCGATGTGGGATCTCACAAATATAGTGTCTCCTCCAACAAATATCCCACAACAGTCACAGCATCCTGCCCAGAGATAGAGCATGAATTGAGTGCAAAATATAAAGCCTACAGTAATTTGTACATAAAACAAAATAATGTAGATGACTTCTAACTGAACAATTTTCATATTTGAATTGGAGAGAGGTATAGTTATCATAACAAAGCATTTGAAAGAGGAAGAAAATGTATAACTTAGGAGGTCAAGGCTGGCCAGAAGCAGTAGGATCAATGATGTCAAAGATGTCATAAACTGGAACCAATCACTCAATCAAAGAGCCAAGTGCAAACCTGAAGGCAAGGCAAATTACCAAACTCTAGTGGTTCAGCTCCTTTCCAAAACTCCTCATTTTCAACTGAAAGTAAAGCTATATCAGAATCAACTCCTCTGGCTAAGACCTGTGTAATATCACTGAGAAGATGATGAGCCCAAAGATCTTGCAAAATCATAACTTCACAACTTCATAGACTAAATTTAGACATTTAAAATTACAGAGACTAAGATGAGACGACGGAGCATATGCTCCACATGTTGTTTTTAATGGGAAGGAAAGTATATTAACAATAAAAGGAAGATAACATGTATCCTCTCAAGTAAAAATAAAATAAATTTAAAGCTTAAATGAGGGAAAAGAAACATGGAATCAACAGCACATATAGGAAATAGATATTATCACGTAAACTAAGGCTCAAATCCTCAGTACATTACCTGTGTATCATGTTCTACACAATGTGCATTTGTCAAGAGTTTACCATCGCCAATCATAAAAGCACTGCACAGCGTAATAGTTGGTTCTTAACATTTACAGAAGAATATAAAGCACTGCCAAATGATTTATAAGCTGTTGTCTGCATTCCGCCGAGATTTCTTTGAGCATTGCTTTCATTTTGAATTCGCAGCATGAGTCTTCATACTACATGAATTAAATAAAAGAATCTGATCACCTCTTTCGGCTCAAAATTGAAAACAATTTAATCAATAATGCATAACATTCCCTCCCCCAAATATTTCCTCAAGCTCACATTATCATAGGAGGTTTAATTTTGGGATATAATATTGATTCGTTTCCTTATTGTGACTAGTAAGTTCTTTTGTAAGTAATCCTCTAGCCTCTGTGATACGATTATTTTTGAAGACTCGAAAATGAGAAAACGCGCTGCAAAAACATGTCACTCCAAAAGCTCAACAAATATTTCAGTCTCGACGCACGATGATTAGTTTCCGGTCCAATGAAATCGCAATTCTAAACAAGAAGCATATGGCCTACAATAGCTCAACGTATAATGGAAAGCTCAGACTAAATGACATGTTCTTGCAGCAAAATGGAACGAGATCCACACAGTGAACACATATAACTCCACAAGTTCAACCAAGTCTGGAGTCTCTTAACACAGAATACCTAATTTCAGTACATTGTGTTACGCGCCGAAAGTAGAACAAATGTACTCACAACACCAATGAACGAAATTACACAAATAGACACCAAGATATTTACGTGGTTCAGAGAGAAGAAGTTCCCCTACATCCACGGGTAGCAACCAATCACTAATAAACCAAGTGAATACCTCACGGTCACACTACAAAAGACTCTCACTAAATGTAACTCAACAAATTCAACAAATACAAATGTGACTTCCAAAACTCTCCCAAATTCTAATACCACTTGTTAGGAATGGAGGATCAGAATGGAGCCCAAGCTCTCCCAAATCCCAATACCACTTGGAATGGATGATGAGAATGGAGCCAAAGCTATCCCAAATCCCAATACCATTTGTTAGGAATGGATGATCAGAATGGAGCCAAAGCTCTCCCAAATCCCAATACCACTGGTTAGGAAAGGATGATCAGAGGGAGAAATTTCACATTATATAGAATCAAATCTCACTCAATCTAATTCAAATAATCAAACCAAATCTAATCGAAATAACCAAATCAAATCAAAACTTATGACAATTTACACCACATTAACTCACACCTCTCAGCTATAATACCGAAAACGTGTGAAAAAAATAGAAAGTAAGACTCGGAACAAAGACGACAATGAAGTGGATACAGCGAGAAGCATTAGGCCTAGAAAATACCTCGACGTCGAAGTTACCAGAAGAAGAAGAAGGAAAGGTCGAAGATGAGCGTCGTTTGGAGCCGGAAGTATTCCTCCGGTCAGCGATGGCCATGTGAATGAGCGAAACAGTTGATCGCTGCAGCGTGGGCGGGCGACTCCGGGAGGGAAATGAGGAGCGGAATTAGACGATGGAGTCGAAGACGAAGAAGCAGCTGTTAGCCATTGCTGCAGCCACTGTTCGGAGCTTTGAGAAATGAGGACCTGGAGAGCGAGATATGTGAATTTTTTTACATACAAATGCCGTCGGGAACGGCGGGTCCGTTTCCTTATCCTTAAAACGAAAATATAGAATTAGATAAAGCCCGAAGGAATTTGGCGCCTCCATTTAGAAGTTGGGCCTCAACAAATGGGCTTGTTGGGACTAAAACTTCGGCCCATTTTAATTGGGCCGGTCTTATTCTCCAACACGAAATAAAAAATTTGTAAAAAAATAAATTGCATTAAAACAAGTTTTAAAATTAAATATTAATTTTTTATGTATTTTATTACAAAAACGATCCAATACTACTTTTAATATCTTTTGGAAAAATATGGAACCATAAATAAATAAATAAACTTGTTTTTATTGCTTACAAAATTTCTATCCATTTTTTAAATAATTAAAAAAATCAATAAACTATGCAGGGTTACCAACCTCTTGTGTGTATAAACAATAAACGGGTACATCATCTGTGAGGAAATGCTAGTATACGTATTTTGTACGATAAAAGGGGACAAATAAAAAAGACATGAAACCATAAATGTCCACCGAGAATAAAAACAGAGTGTTTATTGGTGTTGTCTCGGCCTCTTATCTCATTCTTTATTTAGTGAACTTTCTTATTAATTTTTATTTATTTATTATTTTATAGTTTTTCTATCTACATAAACATTTGAATTATTAACAAAAAAAAAAAAAAAAAAATCATATTATAAATATAAATATATTTTTAAAATTTAATTTTAAAGAAACGGTTATTCCAATGACAAAAGATGAAGTGCAAGTATTTTTTTAATTTAGATAAATTTAGAATTTATTAGAGAAACCCAAGTGTTTCCCTCCATTAAAAAAATAAATAAAACTGTTCCAAAAATTTCCCTCCATTTCACTTCTTGGAACTTCATGCTCTTACCAAAGCGAATCAAAAGGTCTTCTGTATTTCTCTCCGCGATTGCCTCTGCAAGGGGATGTGATTTCGGTGCAAGTTCGTGATTAAGGAATCATTAGCAACAATGCCAATGGCAGCCGTCGCCGATATTCAGGCTCGGATCGTTGATCTTCATACTCCATCTTCATCGTCGGTTTCTGGTAATCATCAGTTATTTTCAACATGCTTAACTTTTAAAGCGCGCTCGATCATCAAACGACTTAGAGAGTGACTGAACCGAGCCATTTGTTAATTGCGTTATTGATTGACCATCGCTATAATTTGAACAGTGAATGTTTGTGTGTTTCATCGATGTTTGCACGTTGTCTTTCATTTTTCACGTTATGCCGTTGGCTTAGTAGTCTATTGTTTTCTTTATGGTCTTAGAATCAGAAAATGACGATTTTGGTTCGAGTTGTGATGATTGCGAACTACTACAGAATACATTGGCTTTTGAAGACAGTGTTGGATTTGACAACCACGTTGTTCGTTTGAAGAGCCCTCTCACTGATACGGAGATGGTGGATGCGCTTGATTGTTCGAAGGACTTATACATTCCTACTTTCGAGTATGAGGATGATGTCGTGCTTGATAGCGAGGACGAAGGAATTAATGGATGTCGAGTGATTAGAGTTTCCAGCAACCTGTCAAGAAATGAAGCGGGCTGGGAAGTTAAAAGTGATTCACAAGATGAGAATATGACATTGGATTTCAACTCTTCTGATCAGAAGCCATGCGATACAGGTTCATACTCCCTGCTTCAATTTGAAACTCGATATTATTAGCCATTTTTAAATATAGGGTTAAGTAATATTTTAGTATGTAATTTCAGCTTGGGCCATTTCAGTGTCTTTTCTACTCCTAAGACATCCATTCTAGTCCATATACTTCTGAAACACTACTTTTTTTTGTCAATGTACTTTCAAAAGGTTGATTTTTATCTAGTAGTTTTAAAAAAACGGAGTTCTAAGAGTACATGGACCACTGCAAATCAAAATGGACAAAATGCTAAAAGTAAACCTTTGACTTAACCCTTTTCCTGTTCTGTTCATTTTTTTTAGCATAACTTTGGTTGACTTGTCTATAAATTTGTATGAAGGGGAGCAAGTTTCTTCTAATTGTTTGAATGGGGTTGACATGGGGAAGGATTCATATCAACTTTCGCCAAGGTTAAGCTATTGCAGTTCTCAAGAACCAGGAGATTCAACCCAAGTCAATGCTCTTGGCTTTGTGGATCAGTTTGTAACTCTAAGTACTACAAATGTAAATCTTTCTCAAGGAAGAGAGGCTGCTAGAGTGCAATCTCCTCTTCTTTCAAGAATTAAGGGACCTCAAAGTTTGGCAAAGAGAATAGGTAGGAAGTCGATTGAAGAAACAAGGAACTTTGAGTGGGTTGACATTTACAATCAAGAAGCAGAATGCAACTTATTTGCCAAGTGCAAAAAGGCAACTTCTGATTTTGTTAACTGCAGAGGGCAGTCATGTGCAACCAAGCCTCAGAATATCGCAAAACTGAGCAATAAAGAAGGCGATTGTTTGCTCAAAAAGTATGAAGGTGAGGAAGCAAGTGCAGGCATTCAGTTCCAGATTGATCCAACTGCTTCAACCTTGCCACATCCAAGATTGGATATCTCTTCATCAGAGATAGATGGGATGAACAACATTGAAATAGAGAATACGTTCAACAAGGAACCAAATGCAAAAATAGCAGAGGAACAGTTTGGCTCTATGGATGATGAGGGAGATGAACTCGAAGAATTAGATATTGGTTTTAGTACCCAAATAGCTGTTGAAGCAATGGAAGCATTGTCTTATATCCCAGATAGTAACAAACTTGCCAATGCCTGCAGTCCAGAGAACGCCTTTGATAACATTTCGTGCTCTATAATTGAACATAAACCTCATTTGAATAATTCCTATCCTCAAATTATGAGAGGCGCAGTTAGAAAGTCAAAGCGAGCACTGCATTCTAAGAAGAAGCTTAATGCAAAGTGTTTGACTAGATCTCAAGCACAATATGACCGTCAGGAGTTAGAATCCGATTTGACAACTAAGAGACAAGCAAAAAGAAGTAGATTGGCGGTGAAGGGACGGTTGAATTATAGAAAGTCTCCTGATGGGAGCAATTATTCAGCCACATCTTCCAATCTACTCAGCGATATAGGTAGTTGCCAACTGATTCAGCGAGGTCTCACTAAGGGAGATCAAGTTACCATCACCAGTTTGATGGTCGGTTTATGGAGCCACCCCAGGAGGAGAAGAACACCACGCAACTTCCAAAGTCATCCAAATAAATCAAACAATCAGAACAACACTTTTTTAGCAGTTGAGGGAAGTTGCGAGAATTCCATCTTAATGAAAACTGGGACATTAGGCAGAAATTCTAACAGTAAGTCAACTGCCTTAATTAGGAGTATCAATCCGAATGTCCTGCGTGTTTGCCTAGGGATTCATGCAAGTTAAATAAGCAATGTGCAACATGTTCTTCATTAATGGTCTGTAGTGCAAAAATGTTTTCAAAATGTATTGCGTGAGACCATAAACTGTGATCACAGTTTGAGAAATTTCTGTTTATACTATGAAAATGCAGTCCAGGGAAAAATACATGCTATGTTTTACTGCAGGGAAAAATACATCAAGGTCCAGCTGCAAATTTGATATTTATCACAAAACAACACCCATAATGCTACCACAGTCATCTTCGAAAGAGCTTGCACGATTAGGTGTCTCAGAGTCGATGCCTGATCTCAGATGGAAAGATTTGAGGAGAAGAAGAACAATGGCTTTGGTAAGAGTATGTTTTAGCCAGCATTTGGATGAAGTTACCCTCAAGCAACAAAAAAAGGTAAATCTGTGCTTATCTTTTTTATGACAATCAAGTTCTTTCAAAATGTGTACTTACCATCTGGTTTCTTCTTTAATAGGTAGTCTTACAACTGGGTATATCAATTGCATCGAGTTCTGCAGATGCCACACATTTTGTAGCAGATAAGTTCGTTCGTACAAGAAACATGTTGGAGGCTATTGCTCTCGGTAAACCAGTGGTTACACACTCATGGCTTGAAAGTTGTGGACAAGCAAGCTGTTTTATTGATGAAAAGAATTATATTCTAAGAGATACTAAGAAGGAGAAGGAAATTGGTTTTAACTTGCCTGTTTCCATATCTCGTGCTACCCAATGTCCACTTCTACAGGTGAAATGTTGTTGTTTGGTTTCATATAGGCTAAGGTTTCTCTCCAAGTTGATTTTTCATTAATGCTGTAGATATTTTACTTTTTCCTCTTTGATCCTACTTAGCAGGGTCTCAGAGTCTTCGTCACCCCAAACATAAAACCTAGTAAAGAAATCATTACTAGTTTGGTAAAGATGTCTCAGGGTGAGGTACTGACTATACATGCTTGTGCATAGTTGTGATTGTTCTCAAATTACAGTACTGTTTGCAGCTGTAAATTTCTACCTCTATGTATTCTTATCCCTTTTGGTATTACAAAATTGGTCATAAATTTAAACGCCTTGCAGCCTATTGAGAGGAGTCAGATTTTCACTGGGAAGGCTGATAAGTTCCCCGACGATCTACTTATTCTTTCATGCGAAGAAGATTATGCGAATTGTGTTCCTTTCCTTAGAAAAGGTATGGATTTATCCCCTTTTTTTATAAATAAAACACCTGGTTTCTTAAAGAGTAGCTCAAGAATAATGCTAGAGCTCCTTTTTGCAGGAGCAACCATTTACAGTTCCGAGCTTCTATTGAATGGGATAGTTATCCAGAAACTTGAAAACAAACGGTTAGTATTTTCTACGCAAACCATACGTCCTGGAGGAGGTGCAAGTTATTATAAATTTTAGAACATAGACTCTAGCAATATTCAGGCTTACTAATTAGCATAATGATTCAGGAGTTGCAACCCAGTTCTCGAGCTGGTTTTATAATGAGTATAATATTAAACTATTTGACAGTCCCACTGGCTCTTTACTGAATAATAATGGTTGATGCTACCTCACTCTTAATCACAGTGATGCATCAGCAAAGTTAGATTGGAGTAAATAAGTTGGGCATTGAGAATTCTGTCAATGAGAATGGGGCAGGGGTGAAGCTAAACTAGAATAGAGAAATTTGACTGAATAATCTAGATTTTGGGAGCTAAATGTGATATGACCCACCCTTTCCAAATCAAGTTTTTTAACCTTTTGGTGATGTAATCATCACAAAAAGTTACCGCTTTGCCCTCTAACTAAATTCTCTCTTTTGTCTCTCCCTCTCCACATGATTCCAAATCAACCCATCCATAGCTTTTCTCTCTTTCGGGTCTGCATATAAAATTTCTCTCCTCTCTTTCACTCTTATCTCCGTTTCCTATTTTGTTTTCGTTTTTTGTTTTCGTACTTTTTTTAGGTTTAGGGATTAATGTTGCTTGTTTTGTGGTCTGATCTGCATGTAAAAAGGGATGGTTAAGACATTTACAAAGTAAACATAATGGCTAGATACTAGAGCTAGAATTGAGAGCTAGAAACAAGATTATGATGATAGATTGATTGCTTTGACCGTGATTCAAACCCACAAAAAAAATGTTGAAGTGAGAAAACAAAATTTTCAAGAGTTAAACTCATAAATTTTACTTTTCAAAAAAAAAAATTATGGTCCTACATATTTTGAGTTTAAAATATATAGAAAATTTTCATGAGCTAGAGACAAATTTGAATTTAGAGCAAAAGTTCATAAGTCGGTAATTTCACTCGATCATAACACAAGCAAAAGGTAGTAACACTTCAGTACTAAAGTGATTCAGTTTTCATTTGAGTTTTAGAAATTGAATCATAGGTACAATTTTCCAATTAGTATTGTATTTGTTTGAAATGACTTTCTATGAACTTAAAAACACTTTGATAAGTACTTTTAGTTCAATGAGAACGCTTTTAAGTTTTCTATAATGCTTAGTTAGCTGTAAACACTACTTCAAAAGTGATCTCAAACATCATGGAGTTAGATCATTAAGTGTGAATTTTGAAATAAGTGTTGTAAAATGTGGCATTTAGAAGTGTTTTCAAAAGAAGTGACCTCAAACCTAGTATAGTTGACTAAAGTTATATGAGTATATCATTGACCTTTTTACTCCTTTTCTCAATGAGAGTTCATCAGCTGCTGAACTTTGTTCTTTGATTTACACTTGCCATTAACAGGCATGAGCTCTTCACATATTGCACGAAAGGTTTTGATGACAGCCAAGACCAGTAGAGCAGTCGAAATACTCTGTCCTCTTCCCTCTCTACCTCCATGGAAATGCTGGTAAAAATGGCTGATGGGTACGTATTTCCACTTAAGAGATAATAGTCCTTTATATCTTCAAGTCATTTTGGAAGACAGGAAACTTTGTAAATATTTTTGTTTCTATAATGAATATCCATCAAGAATTTTGTGGGCACTGTTTTTCTGTTCTATTTTTGTTTACAACAGCATGGCAATATTTTTTTCTTTTATTTTCAAACATTTTTTTGGATGGAAGTGAATACTATTTTGGATTTGAAAATTTGTCAAAGAAAATCAGATATGAAAAAGCACAAAAAACAGAATCACACTTCTTCAGATATGTTAAGAATTGTTGAGTCTAAATTTGCACTAGAAGAGATTTGGATATCATACACATATAGCACAGATATTAGAAGCTCTAATGGTTAGACTCAGAAGGTTGAGCGGCGGTGTTGAAGCTATCATAACCACCACTTCCTGGTGCTGCTGGATTTGCTTGATACATCAATGGTGCAGCAGCTGAAGGTGCGCCATTGGCTGAAGAAGGTTGAGGTGTGCTCCCTGGAATTGGTGCTGGAGGAGGCGGCAGCCTGGCAAGCATATTCACTTGGCCAGGCATAGGAGCACCGGGCGGAGCCATCATAGGTGGCATTGTAGGAGCAGGTAGATATCCTACAATGACAAAGGAGCACAAACCGAAATCAATAAAAACCGACGAGAACACCCCAAGGCTTCCCAACAAGATTTCAATGTATCAAATCTGTGAATATTACCGGGAGCACCAGGAGTTGGTCTTGGCAAAACTGGAGGCCTAATTCCAGGCAATAACCCCGGGGCAGCTCCCGGCATTACAGGTGTAGGTAATACAGGAAGACGAGGTCGTTGGCCAAGTAAATGCTGATTATAGGCAGCACCAACCTGATGGAATGCTGCGGCTTGACCAAGATGTTCTTTGATCCTCTGGTCAATTAAACTTTGGGTTTGTTGCTCCTCAAATTGCTGATAGTATGATCGCACGTTTGCCTAGAGTGCATCCATAAATAAGGTACTATGTATCTCTTGTTCTTTTCTTTTTTTTTTTTTTTTTTTTTTTTTTTTTTTTTTTTTTTTTTTTTTTTTTTTTTTTTTTTTTTTTTTTTTTTTTTTGAAGTTCTTATTGGATGAATGAATGGAAATAATATTTCTACAGTTATTTAAATTTTGCCTTTTTATTCAAATATACCAAGTTACAATAACAATACACTTAAAAGATACTTATCATATACTTATCATATTTCAGTAAACAGAAGGCAACCTCTAAAAGAACAATAAAAACTTACCTCTAGCAGTTAACTTTTCCACTTTTTTTAGGTGTTTCTAAAACTAAAACCAAAAAACCAACCAAGTTCATTTTAGACTGAGAGTGGTTTGTTCTTAAATAAGTAAAAATACCATTAAATTCAGTTCTAACTATAGCCGGTAGAGCTCAAATGTAACAACTTAAGTCCACCGCTAACAGACATTGTCCTCTTTGGACTTTACCTTATGAGCTTCCCCTCAAGGTTTTAAAACATGTCTGTTAGGAAGAAGTTTCCACACCCTTATAAGAAATGTTTCGTTCTCCTCTCCAACCGATCTAAGATCTCTCATCAACCTTGGAACAAAACTACTCTACTAAATTGAGATGTGGACAAGATTAACATACCTTATGTTTGTAGCCTGCATTATGCTGCTTCCTCACAGATGGCTGAAACACCCACAAAAAAAAAAAACTAAATATGGGCAGCATTGAACATTCACTAACTCAATATAAATGACAAACAGGTCCAAAATCTTGAAGCCAGCCACCAAACTCGGGCCTAAATATTGTTATACTTGAAAATCCTTGAAAGATTGTACAAACTAAACTTAGTTTCAAAGGAAACAGAGGTTCGGCACGTTTCGTTTGAAAGTAAGAGTTTAACTATAACAGCCCAAGTCCACTGCTATAGATATTGTTTTCTTTGGAATTTCTGCGTCTACTAGGGGGAAGTTTCCACACTCTTATAAAGAATGCTCCGCTCTCTTCCCCGACCGATATGGGATCTCACATTGACTTAGACAAAGCCATGGATCATGGTTTCTTTACTTTTCATTTCTCTCTTCTTTTCTTTTTTATAACTATGAGTGTTAAGAGTTTGCTTTTGCACACCTTACCAAACATCAAAGCACAACCACCTCACCCGGCGACATTAGGTTGCTAAGGAAACTCGAGACGTTTTTAAATCTTAAGTAGGTAGCCACGATAGTACGAACTTAAAAGCCTCTAAAACCCCACTTTCTTCCTTGACCTCAACCTCAATTCAATAGGCCAATTCATGGTGGTTCCATAGTTGAGGTTATTCAGTCTAAAATACGCCAAACGCTTAAAAATAGAGCGTGAGAACCTAAGCCTTGGGGTGGTTCTTTAGATTTAAGTCTTGTTGGGAAGCCTTCTTATCATTTGTTCACATTACATATAATTTTTAGTTTCAGCTTTGTGTTGATTGTAAGTTTCCAATTACAAACAAACGTTCTATGCTAAGTGTGATGTCCCACATTGGTTGGGAAGTAGAACAAAAACACCCTTTATAAGGGTATGGAAACCTTCCCCTAATAGACACATTTTAAAACCGTGAGGTTGACTGCGATACGTAACGAGCTAAAGCGGAAAATATCCCTAGCATACGCATTTTAAAGCTTTGAGGGAAAGCCCGAAAGGGAAATCTCAAAGAGGATAGTATCTACTAGCGGTGGGTTTGGGCCGTTACAAATTATATCAGAGTTAGACACCAAACTATGTGCCAGCGAGGAGACTGTTCCCCAAAGGGGGTAGACACGAGACGGTGTGCCAGTAAGGACGCTGGCCTCAAAGGGGATGGATTTGGCGGAGGTCCCACATCGATTGGAGAAAGGAAAGAGTGTCGCCAATAAGGACGCCGGCCCCAAAGGGAGTGGATTTGGCGGGGGTCCCATGTCGATTGGAGAAAGGAAAGAGTGCCAGCGAGGACGCTAGGCCTCGAAGGTGGGTGGATTGTGATGTCCTACATTGGTTGGGGAGAAGAACACAAACACCATTTATAAGGGTATGGAATCCTTCTCTCAGCCAACGCGTTTTAAAGCCTCGAGGAGAAGCTCGAAAAGGGAAGCCCAAATAAGACAATATATGCTAGCGGTGGATCTGAGCCGTTACACTAAGCTTACACAAACCAATCTACAAACAGTCGATGTCCGAACACCAACCACAATCATACCAATTCAAAACAGTCCTCCAAATTCCTTCGAGCTTAAAAATTAAACATCATAAACCGCAAAACATTACCCATAAAAAAGAGAAGGAACTGCAGCTTCAATGAAGAAAGCCCCAAAAATGGCATTGTAATGTGAATGTAAGAAGAGGACTTACAGAATCATGTGTCAGATATGTATCGCAATAGTCACAATAATACCTGCAGCCATAGAACAAGATCACTTCACTGACTATACAGAGAAAACGAGAGAGAGAGAGGTGTGAAATTGATTGAATCATAAAATAATGAGGCTCTTAGAAGAAGACGGATATGGAAGAACGCACCGAGGCATAACGCTGTATAGCTCGAAGAAGAAGCAACAATGGCAGACCCTCCAAAAACCCTATCAGCGACTCCGCCAGAACGAGGGAGAGAGAAAAGCTTCTAGTGTTTCAGTTTGGCTAAGTTAATAAAATTGACTGTGAAAGATACCATAAACTTTAAAAAAAATTAGTCAATAATATTTTTAAACTTAAAAAAATTAAAAAAAAAATACTTTTACGAACATCATTAATATTTTATTTAAAAAGATACTTGATACCTGTTTTTTTTTTTTTTTTTTAATTAAAAAATATATGAGAAGAAAGAAAGAGAGGGGTATTCTATAAACTATAAATATGTAAAAATTTAGAGTATCAATAAAAATTTTAAAATTTTTAATGATATATTTTATATATTTTTTTAACATTTATTGTAAAATTTTTATTTTAAGTTTTTTTGGTATTATTGGAAGTTTTTTTAGAATTAAGGGGTTTTTTTGAGGAGGAAAAACTAGGTTATTTTGGATTCCGATTTTAATCAAACCGTACGCCGGTTCGGTTCGGTTCGGTTCGGTTCTCATATACACCAGATTCCGAGTCAATTTAGAAGCACCCGATCCCTATATAAATGAAGCGTGGGGGCAGCTTTCCAGTTCTGTAACTGGTGAAACGAAAAAAGGAAATGGTTAACGATCTTCTTCCTAAGAATATCGTCCATTGCAGGTTCTCTCGCTTTCTTCATCTTTTATTATTACTGTTCTAATTGAATCTTTCTTCTGGTTGCTTGAGGAAACAAGCAATGGAACACTTCGACCCGTAAAATTCTGCTTATGTTTTTCAGCTCAGCTTCTGTTTGGTTGAATTCCGATATATTTTGAAATGATTTTTGTTTCTCGAATTGTGTTCAGGATTTTTGGTGCGCATTGAGATGCGTAATTTTTGAACCAGTGGCCTCTCCGCTGCGGTCGCCACCGCCGTTTCTTATCCTTTAGGTTCTCTCTCTCTCTTTTCCTTCTAAATTTTCGGTTCTTATTAAATGTGTGTCATTCTTGCAAGTTGCTAGGTTTTGGTGGACCCCGAATTGAATGTGATGCTACCGCTTTATTCCTTAGAGTTACGCTCATGGTGAATGCGATGGTCTGTGGGACTTTATAATGAACTTCTTTTTCTTTTCGGTAACTGTCATATTCACAGTAATCATTTCTTGATTTGTGGCATTTCGTTTGCATTATCTCGTGGTGTTACTGCTTTATAGTTTGAATTGATGTCGTAATGTTTAGTACATGCTACCATCAATCTATGTATGATGAATGGAGAACAGGAAGGAATGAATAAGGGAATTCCTGAATTAAAACGAATTGGTCGTTTTTTGGTAGTTGCTGATGTAAACCTTTCGTAAGTCTGAATATGTAGAAACAATATGAACGATTCTTAATTTTCCAGAACAGAGAAAGTGAAAAAGTTGATCCTATAGCCAACGACTAGTGATCTTAATTTTTGTCCACTTGATGCAGATGTCCTTAAACTTAGGTTGCAAATACAACTCGTGTGAGATCTCATATCAGTTGGAGAGGTGAGCGAAACATTCTTTATAAGGGTGTGGAAAACCTCTCCTCAGTAGACGTGTTTTAAAACTATGAGGCTGACAATGATACGTAATGGTCCAAAACGGACACTATTTGCTAGGAATGGTTTAGACGGTTATAAATGGTATTAGAGCTAGACATCGACGCTGGCCCCCAAAGGGGGTGGATTGTGAGATCCCACGTCGGTTGAGGAGGGGAACAAAACATTCCTTATAAAGTGTGGAAAATTTCTCCCAAGTAGACGCGTTTTAAAACGGTATATCTTTTGAAACTGCCAACGTCCTTGCTTTTTCTTAGCAATGTCGTGTAGATTGGCTCAACATTTTGCTTTCTCCCTCTCATCATAGGTTCGTGGAGGCACTTTACAATGAGTGAGTATGTGCTTTTCCAATCCCTCACTTTCAATAGCTCAAAAAAGTGTATATATACGCTCATTATTCTTTTTAGAAACATTACAGACGTATAATAAATTTTTTCTATGTTTTTGGCTTCCCTCAAATCGCTAACGAGACTCTTTCATAGTATTTCAATAATTTCAAACAACTAATGCGTTTCATTTATTGAACAGGGTTCTATGGTCGGTCTATATCCTTTGGATACTAAAGGCGTCCTTAGGTGATCTCGTAATTCCTATAGGGTGGAGACGATGGGGTCATATAATAAAGTTTTTTTATGGCTAAATTACTGTGTCAAACTCTGAGGAGAAACATGCATTTTTGAGTTTAAAAGTGCTTTTGCTTTGTCGAATATCAGGTTGCTGACCCAGAATATTTTTCAGGGGCCTAACAACTTTTTGCAAGATGGGTCCACAAGCCACAATCATATTCATAGCCTGGGAGAAGTCCATTTTCATGCCATTTCTTTCTCAATCGAGATCTTAGCTGCCCGATCACCCCATCGAACATTGGGGTGGCTTCTAGGAAGGTTGTTTATATATTTAACTTGCATTGACAACGTCAGGCTATGACATGAAGGAAGGTGAGAAAAATCCATTCGATTTTTGTTTCACCTTCATCCTCTAGAGGTCAAACTCAAGTCTAGTCTAGCTCGACGAAGCTTCGCATGCAGGTAGGTATTAAATGTAACTAGTCATCCCAAGTGAATTCCATATGATTTGATTTCACAAGATTATTATTACTTAGTTGTTTATTTGTCCATGATTGGTGTGATCTGGTTTATAGTGTAAAATAAGTTTCCTGAAGGCTTAATTGGTTAGAGACATATTGAAGTGGCAGTCCTTCCTTGATTTACAATTTAATTGAATTCAAAGGGAGTTGGCTTTGGTTTTGGTTTGGAGTTGGACTACAGCTATCATGACAGGTACCCCTTTATTATCCATTTATAACTTTTCCTCCATAATTTTATTTTCCCTTGCACTCTTCTTCTCAATTATTTCTTTAATAATCATTTACTTTTTTTTTTTTTTTTTTTTTTTTTTTTTTTTTTTTTTTTTTTTTTTTTTTTTTTTTTTTTTTTTTTTTTTTTTTTTGTTCTTGTTCTTGTTATTCCCTTTCCACCAATATTTTAATTAGTTTCGAAATTTTGTTTTTTTTTTTATAATTTGGTTAAGAAGTCACGTCATACTAATGTGCCTTGGATGATCCACGCCTTAGGGTCAGGCGCTGAATGAGCACATTGAACTATTCATGTGGCTGAAAGCCCTCACAACCTAGGCACAATGCAATTCTCAGGGGCGCTCTACCACTGAGCTAATAGCCTGTCGTGTGGGCCTCCCGCTAGGTCACACTATGCCAAAAGCGAGAGAAACCTCATTCCTCTCTTTCCTTTTTTCACTCCATGTCGCCACACGAGAGGGACATGGAGACCTAAAAAAGGGATCCTATCAACTTGTTCCGATCTAGGATAAAAGCTCATGAGGTTAGTCTTCCTCCGTGATTGTTAAAATTGAAAAAAAAAAAAACTAAAAACATTATCTATGTCAGAAAATGGTTGAATTCAATGATGAATATGGTTTAACTTAGCTTTAGGATATTTAGAAGTGATTTTAAATTCGTTAAAATCATTTAAATATATATTTAATCATTTAGATGAAAAGATGTTATAAACTAATTTGAATTATCAATTACCAATTTATAATTATTTTTACTTGGTTTCATTTAAAATCAATTTAAATAACCCAATTAAAATCAAATTTCTCCAAAAATTCTAGCTATGTATTAAGAAATTCACAAGCAATTTGATAAAAATTATTCTTTTTAATGAAAAGTCGCTATCCTTTGTAATTATTTCTCTTGAATATTAAATTATTCCTATATTAAAATAAATGCTATTCATGTACGAAATTTGTGAATTAATATTTTTTAAAAATGGAAACATAATAAATAGATTAATTTGATTTACCAATAAAAATTTAGGATTTTAATTATATAATATCATCGGTTGTAATGGATGCAACTCATAAAATTTAAATTGATTTTTCTTTTAGAAATTAATTGACCAATATGTCAAAAATAAGGTGTTCTAATTACTTAGTAACTAATTTTATTCTATTATTTTGAGTTATAAATTAAGTTGTAATATTTATATTAAATGCATACCAACATGCTTAAATTTATTTGTTAAAATATATTTTAGTATTGTAATCTTATTGTTTTTGTTTATAAACAAGTATGTCTAATAATGATTCATTTTTTATTTGCTATAATTAGTTGGGTAAAATTCAATTTTTAATCATGTTGTATTTTTCAATTAAAAAAATTATTATGATTATTATTTCCAAATTCAAATGTAACATAAAAATTAATTCTAATATTTATTAAAATTACGTAGACTTGAGACATTTTAAAATCCATATATTAAAATGAAAAATAGACCTAACTACAATAATTTATTTAAAATTTAGTGTCTATAATATAATAATAATAATAATAATAATAAAAATAATAAATAATATATATTGAGGTAATATTTTTATTTAATGTGCAAGTAGGCAATTTGGCACACGAGAAACAGCTTGGTCTCTCCGTGTTTGGGCTGCAGCGTGGAACCTTGTTGGCAGGACAGTCTGGCATCTTTTATCCTTACCCTCATTTTTTTAATTAAATTACAACCATGCCACTCTATTTGAAATTACTATTTTACCCCTACTCTGCAGAATGGTACAAGAACCCCATTCATTTGCTTCCACGGCTTTACAAAGTTGGCCAACCAACTAATTTTATCATTTTTTTGGCAAAAAATTCAGTATTTATCTTGAACCTTGTGCCATGGTAGAATATTTACCATAAACTTTTAATTATATTTTAAACTTAATTAAATAATCTTAATTTTATTGCTGTTTTTTGTTTTTTTTAAATCTTACTTTTTGACACGTGTCTTTCAGGAACTATGCTCGTATTGGTTTAAATTTCAATTTAGTACTATAGACGAAGCTTGGTTTATTTTGATCCGTACTAAAAATCCCAATTTCATCTCCGAAAACACTTCAATTTGGTCACTTGGATTGAACATTGTTTCATTTTGATTACCGAAAATTTTAATCCAACTTTAAAAGTTAACTAAACTTAAAAATTTATTCTATAAAAATATATATCTTTCAAATTGAAATTAATGAGTCATAATCCGTCGTATTAAAAAACAAAAATCAAATTAAATAAGACATTTAAACTCAAAAGAAATTGAATTTTAAACCTCAATTATTGAACAAAAAAAACATGCGATTAATTTGATTTAGAGAAAATAAACATTTATTTTTTAAAAAGCAAAGGGCATAAATGTAATTAACCATTCACATAAATAAGTACACCAACTTTCGCTGCAAACAGAAGAACAAACGAGCGTGAGAGTAAAAACAGCTGTAATGGCAATTTGGTAATAAGTAGAAAATCCAGGGGTAATTTACAGTAATTTTAGTTAGTGTAATTTATTGAAGAGATCTAATTTTAGCATCAGAAGCACTCATTTTTTTCTCTGCGAAGACTTTCAGGAGGAAAATCCAATATCAGAGAGAGAAGCGACGGCGAAAACTAGAGAGAGATAGACACAGAGACAGAGAGAGAGAGAGAGAGAGGTTTTCCAGAGAGAGAAAGCTTGAAACCGGCATTAATGGCGGAGGGGAGTGGAGGAGGAGAGAGAAAGGGGAGTAGTCAGGAGGAGGAAGACAGCGTCAAACTCTTTGTTGGTCAAGTGCCGAAGCATATTACCGAAGCTCAACTTCTCGCAATGTTCCAAGAGCTTGCACTTGTTGACGAGGTCAACATCATCAGAGACAAAACCACTCGCGCCTCTAGAGGTTTTTCTCTTTGATTTCAACTTCAGCGTCTCTCGTTCTTATTTTTCTTAGTTTACATTTACACTCCCATTCTCTCTGTTTTGGTTGTGTGTTGTTGTTTGTTTGTGGTTCGATTGATTTTGAGAGGTCTTTAACCGATAAACATTGTGAATTGATGTGTTGATCCCTAATTTTGTTGTGATTTGGGCTTGTTTTGGTTACTACATTTTCAGGTTGCTGTTTTGTGATATGTCCTTCGAGGCAGGAGGCGGATAAGGCGATCAATGCTTGCCATAACAAGAAAACTTTACCTGGGGTTAGTGGAATCTGGACGTTTTTATGATTTTGTATAATTTATGTCTCTTTCTCTCCCAATGTTTTGTAATTGTATCTTTCTTCTTTTTTTTTTTTTTTTTTTTTTTTTTTTTTTTTTTTTTTTTTTTTTTTTTTTTTTTTTTTTTTTTTTTTCTCTTTCTTGTCGATAATGCTAATCAATGCAACTGATCGATTCGATGACTTGGCCTTGTACGTAATCGCTGTTATAGGTAACCTAGAAGTTCTAAAAGTCTTGGATTTTCTGTAGAAGCTGCTTTCTAGTTTTAGATACAGCACATTGTGATGTATCTTATATTTGGAGTTAAAAATGAACTAGAAGCGCTCTACATTTCTTGTGGAGCCAACTTGAGCAGACGCTTTAAGCTTTCACGGCCCTTTTTCTTAAGAAAAAAAGTTGTTGAATCTTTTCAATTATATATTATATAGTTTGACTCTCAAAGGTGATACCCTTGCGCCTGTACATGCTCTGACGATGAACAATAGAGAAAAGAGTAAAAATAAACAAAACCTTTATAGGAAGCTGGCTCTTACAAAATTAAGTTAACTATGCACGTCATTGGAGTGGGATCAACTTTTGACCCCTAAATTATGGCTTTTTGTCTTAAATTTTGGAGCAATGATTCTCTGATGTTATGATTCTTCTTGTAATTATCCTTTTATGTTTCCGTTAACTCTGTAATTAAACAATGTTTATCGTCAAATTGATTAGTAATACCCCTCCTTTTCCATTCAATCAGGCTTCTAGTCCGTTGCAAGTAAAATATGCAGATGGCGAGCTGGAAAGACTAGGTGTAATATCATGCCCTGCTTGAATATTTCATCTAAAAGATGGTTCCTAATATCCATCACCTACATCGCCACTTTCTTCATGAGCTTGTATTTATCTTGCTAAAAGATTAATTTTGGATATTAATGGTTGGTTTTTTCTGAAAAGAGCAGAACACAAACTCTTTATTGGAATGCTTCCAAAAAATGTATCCGAAGATGAAGTTTCTAGTCTTTTCTCTCAATATGGAACTATAAAAGACTTGCAAATATTAAGAGGTTCGCAGCAGACAAGTAAAGGTAGTTTTTGGTTTGTTTCAGCTTGATGTTAGTTGAAATTATGAAAGATCTCACACATTCAGTTGAATCTTCACCATTAGCTCCATATGTTGCTCAAGTTCAGGTTGTGCGTTCTTGAAGTATGAGACAAAGGATCAAGCTGTTGCAGCACTTGAGGCAATTAATGGAAAGCATAAAATGGAGGTAATGTAAATTAACTTGTCTACTCATTCATCTTTGAGTTAATTTTCTAGAAATGTTTAGCTTTTCAAATTTCTTTGATAGGTGGTCAATACCAAAATCATTGAAATCATAGATCCCATAATATTGTCTGAATATTTCATCTGAAAAGGATATTGCTCGCTCTTGTTATGTTGAACCCTTTTATTCATGAGAATGTTGATGTAAATTTTATTCCTTGCCTCTCAAGATCATTTCATGGATAGCATTTATGTATCGTGGTATTGTATTGCAGTAAATATTCTATTAGTTTGATAATGTTTTACTCTCAGTCCAGCTACATCTATCAATGGGAAGAAGGCAATCGGGGGTACTGATAAGGATATTTAAATTTGTGTTCAGAGCATTGCTTTGCATAAACTTGCATTAAACATGAATATTTTTGTTTCCTCTTTTTGTTTCCTCTTTTTGTTTCCCTGTTTCTTAAGACCGTATTCTTTTATTCTTCCATTGGTTTTATTTTTATTTTTAATGAATTTTGTAATGGATGAATGAAACTAATAGTCATACTTATACTAGCAGATGGTATTGTGGCCTGGCACTGGACAGAATAGCATTTATTTATTTTTTCTAAAAAAATATGTAATTCGTTGTAGCTGTAACTGGATGGAATTTTTTCGGTGAGGAATTTGTCATACAAGTCAAATTGGTTAGTTAAATTCATTATCATCAATAGTCGAGCTTTCTTGCTCGAGCCAACATCTTTTTGGGGCCGACATATTTTAGCCAACATCATTTGGTTGTTTTTTCCCCTACTCAGGGATCCAGTGTCCCTTTGGTTGTTAAATGGGCTGACACAGAGAAGGAAAGGCAAGCTCGGAAAGCTCAGAAAGCTCAATCACAGGCCTCTAATGTGCTTAATGCTGACTCTCAATGCTCTTCGCTGTTTGGAGCCGTGCCACTGGGTTATATTCCACCATATAATGGCTATGGTTATCAGGTCAGTTTTGCAAGGGGATTATTTTTGGGCTTCTTCTTTAGTATGTATGTATGCATTTGTGTGCAATGATCTTNTTTTTTTTTTTTTTTTTTTTTTTTTTTTTTTTTTTTTTTTTTTTTTTTTTTTTTTTTTTTTTTTTTTTTTTTTTTTTTTTTTTTTTTTTTTTTTTTCTGTTTCTCTTTTATTATTATTGTAGAGGGTCTGTGCTGTCTTGTTCTTGTTCTTTTGGTTGTCATGCTTTCAATAGAACGCCATTCACATCTCTTTTAAATTAGAAGAGTTACTAATGAACGTTATAAATCAGACACCTGATCTTGATTTCCTTTTGAGTGGTTTTCATTTTCATGTTTGCAATTGAAATTTTTTATATTGAAATTGGAGGGTAGCCAATGATAGTCTCTGCATTCTCTTTGTAGGCTCCTGGAAGTTATGGGCTTATGCAGTATCATCTACCTCCAATGCAGAATCAATCTGGTTTTCCCAATATGATACCCCAATTAAACCAAGGAAATGCAATGCGTGGGATCTCACCCGACCTTGGCCCAGGTATGGCCACTAGAAATTATGGCATGCCTCCTGCAAGTTACGTTGGCTCTGCGTATCCTGCAGTTCCATGTCTTCAGCATCCCATGGCATACCCTGGAGGAATGATGAGTCCTGGGGTTGTGAGCAGTTCACCTGGGCCATTTACTGGTGGTAACAATAACTCTCCAACGTCTAGTTTGGGTAAAGGCTCTGGGAGTCAGATTGAAGGTAGGTAGTTATTTCTGGTTTTGTCCGACTTTAATTTACTGTTTTGTTGAGTTTCTGGGAATTATACTTCTCTCTTTTACTCTAGGTCCACCTGGTGCTAATCTTTTTATTTATCACATACCTCAAGAATTTGGTGATCTGGAGCTTGCTAATTCTTTTCGAGCATTTGGTCGAGTTTTGAGTGCTAAAGTATTTGTTGACAAAACATCTGGAGTTAGCAAATGTTTTGGTGAGCATGGTTGATTCCTTTAATGGGTAGCTGACATTTTTTTCTTACTACTTTACACCAACTATGTGCAAAAACAAATGTTGAAGATGAGTATTTTGATCATTCCCTACTATATTTTGGTAACTGTAGCCGTTTAACCTTGCTCCATCTACAGGTTTTGTTAGTTATGATTCAGTCGAGGCTGCTCAATCTGCCATAAGTAGGATGAATGGATGCCAATTAGGTGGAAAGAAATTAAAAGTCCAGCTGAAGAGAGACAACAAACAAAGCAAACCATATTGATTCTTAGTTATGTGATCCAACGCAACGCAGCCAAGCTGCTACCACTTGCTTACATCGGGGGGCCCAAAAGCACACGACAGTCATTCCATTATCAGATCTTTAGGGTGGATTGGATGGTCTGGTTAAAATTCATTACTCCATTCTGCCTGTGATTGCATCATCAGATGAAATCAAAGATACTTATAACATCGTTCGGCCATGCTGATGCGATTTGTAATTTATGTATCTTGGAAGATTAACATTCTTTAATTGATTCTTCCGGGACATCTGTTGACTGTAAAATACAATGTAATTACAAATGATCTCTTGATTCTTTTAGGTTATTGATTTAGTATTGCCTAATTTGATGCTTTTGCCTTCTGGTTTCTTGTATTCTTTGAAAGAAACTCATATCTTGCTTGCAATACTGTGGGTTGGGCATTCAATCCTAACTTCTTCAAGAATATCTTGTTTTAGATTATCTATTACAAACTACCATTTTTATCTAGAACTAGGAGCCTATTGGAGATGATCAAAATAGTTCCATACAATCTGACATCCCTTTCAATTTGACTCGAACGGCAAAAGATATTGGTTATACATGTGGCTTTGCTGCTTTTCTGCCAGTGCACGACTTGTACCTTTATTTTGACAAGCATAAACATATGACTCTGTTTTCTTTGATAATTAACTCTGTAAACTGATTTTCTTTTGCAGTCTTCCAAATAAAAATGCTGGATGGTTTCTTCCAAGGCAACTTATCAGATGTAGCATCATACAGGTATTATGGTTAATTGGTTCGAAGTTCGATTCCTCCCAGAATATTGTGTTTTGAAATCACATTTGATGACTATTGTTGTTCTAAATTCTTAGGACTCAATTACTTTACTTGATCTGCTGCTTGTTATTATTCTCATGGCAATGGTAATGTTCATAATGGACTTCGCGTTTTCAAATGGTTGATAATGTAACAGTCCAAGCCCACCGCTAACAGATATTATCTTTTTTGGGCTTCCCCTCAAGGGTTTTAAAACGCGCCGGCTAGGAGAGGTTTCCACATCCTTATAAAGAATGTTTCGTTCCCCTCTCCAATTGACGTAGGATCTCACAATCCACCCCCCTTGGGGCCAGCAACCTTGCTGGCACTCGTTCCCTTTTCCAATCAATGTGGAATCTATGAATCTACCCCCTTTCGGGGCCTAGCGTCCTCGCAGGCACTCGTTCCTCTCTCCAATCGATGCGGGATCTCACAATCCACCCCCTTTCAAGGCCCAACGTTCTCTCTGGCACATCGCCTGGTGTTTAGCTGCTACCGCTAGCAGATATTATCCTCTTTGGACTTTTCCATTTGGGTTTCCCCTCAAGGTTTTTTAAAATGTGCATGCTAGAGAGAGGTTTTCACACTCTTCTAAAGAATATTTCCTCGAGAGGTTTCCTCACCCTTCTAAAGAATGCTTCGTTCCCCTCTCCAACCAATGTGGGATCTCAAAGATAAGGTTTGTGTTGAAGCTTCGTTTTTCTGTTTTTTAGTTTCTTCTTGCTTTTCCCTTCCATTCATGCATCAATTCATACCTCTGTGTGCCGTTAAGTTTCATAAAAGTTGAGAAGTTTCTTTATGATAGAGACACTTCTAAATGCATCATTGATCTGTTCAGGGATATTGGAAGACATACTTTTTTCAGTTTAGACAATTCAAGGATGGTGGATGAAGCAGCTACCATGAAAGCGCAGTAAGAAGAAAACATGTCCATTGTTGAACACAACTCACTGTGGGAAACACTCGCTCTCTTTATTAAGACCAATCGAGAAGAGAATACAAGACACTCTGTAGAATACTTCTGCTTTTTATTGTTTTTAGATTTCTTGGATGAATAACCTAGGTAGGGTGGGGGTATTTATACTAAGAGTAAACAATCTATATTTAACCAATCTAAATCTAGACCTAACCGATTTGAATCTAGACCTAACAAATTGAATCTTTCTCCTAAAATATCTACATCTCTTTCTCCTAAAATCTCTACTAAAATAAATATACTGGGCTCGTACAATTAGGCTTGACTCTATTGGGCTAGTACAATTATTGGGCTTGACTCTATTGGGCTAGTGATGATATTTCAACACTCCCCCTCAGCACTAGTCCTCATTCGCTGCATCATGTTGAGCTGACAGCGAAAGCTCTCATGTTTGCTAGTATTCAACCCTTTTGTAAACAAGTCTGCCACTTGGTCATCTGTCTTGATCTGCTGCATCTCAATTTCTTCCTTTAGGACCTTCTCTCTAATGAAATGGTAGTGCACCTCCACATGCTTTGTTCTAGCATGAAACACTGGATTTTCTGCAAGGCGAATCGCAGATTGGTTGTCGCAAAGAAGTGATATTGGATAGTCAATTTTCTGGTGCAAATCTTCCATCAAGAGTTTTAGCCATGTACTTTCCTGGGCTGCTCCAGCCGCTGCTCTATACTCTGCTTCTGTAGTTGATAATGATACTGTTGGTTGTCTCTTGCTACACCAAGAAATTGTTCCCGAACCAAACTTGAACACATACCCAGTGGTTGACCTCCGAGTATCGTGGTCTCCTGCATAGTCAGCATCACAGTATCCAACTAGCTTGCAGTCTTTGCTTCTTTTGTACAAAAGACCATAGTCGATTGTACCTTTGATATATCTCAAGATCCGTCGAGCTGCATCCAGATGAGGCTTCTTTGGACTTTGCATGTATCGACTCATAACCCCAACTGCATACGAGATATCAGGTCGAGTTAAAGTTAGGTAGATAAGACTACCTACTAGTTGTCGGTACGTTGTTTCATCGTTCAACTCTTTGCCTTCATGTGCACAAATCTTGGCATTTATCTCCATCGGTGTTGAAACTTGCTTGCACTCTAACATGTTGAACTTCTGAAGCATGTCTCTGGTATACTTTTGTTGGCAGAGAAACAGTCCTTCATCTGTGCGATCAACTTCTAGGCCTAAGAAGTGTTTAAGCTCTCCTAGCTCTTTCATCTGAAAGCGTATTGATAAATTTTCTCTTGTTTGATAAATTTCTCTTTCATCGTCCCCGGTGATAATCAAATCGTCCACGTAGACCAACACAATTGTCAAATTTCCTTCTCTTTCTTTGATGAATAGGCTTGAGTCTGCATGCGCAACTGAATAACCACTTTGGGTAAGAAATTCAGCAATCTTACCATACCAAGCTCTCGGTGCTTGTTTCAGTCCATAAAGAGCTTTTCTAAGCTTGCATACATAATTAGGATTAGCTGCACTCTCAAATCCCTTTGGTTGGTTCATATAAATCTCCCTGTCTAGCTCTCCGTGCAAGAAGGCATTCTTCACATCCATTTGCCACAGTTTCCAATCTTTACTTGCTGCGAGTGCTAGCAGAACTCGTACGGTAGTAATCTTTGCCACTGGACTGAATGTTTCATCATAATCTAGTCCATATTGTTGAGAAAATCCTCGAGCCACGAGTCGAGCCTTGTATCTCTCGATTGATCCATCCGGTCGACGCTTTATTTTATAGACCCACTTGCAAGAGACGGGTTTGATATCTCCTAGTCTTGGCACTAGTTCCCAAGTTTGATTATGCTCCAAGGCTATAATTTCTTCCTCCATCGCTTTCTGCCAAACCGAGTTTTGTGATGCTTCTTCATATGTCTCTGGTTCGTAAACTCTATCTTCTACAATAGCTGCATTTGCATACTTAGGATTTGGCCTTCGGATTCTATTTGATCGCCTAAGTTGTTGATGTGTTGTTTCATTTTTATCAGATTCGCTTGATTGAGTCACCTCCTGCTTGTCAATATCAATGTCGCTTGGACTTTCAGATGCATCGAAATTTGATTGAATTTGTGTAGTTTGCTCCCCCAGCTTCTGTTGTAGAATTTCTTCAATGTTTGAATCTGATAAGACTTTCTTCTCCGAGGACCACCATGTAGATGCTTCATCAAAAACTACATCTCTTGATGTATAGTATTTTCCACTTGTTGGATCACAGCACCTCCATCCTTTTCTTTGATTGTCGTATCCAACAAATACACACTTGACTGCTTTCTTGTCAAACTTGCTACGTAGATGGTCAGGCACAAATACATAGCAAACACAGCCAAATACTCGGAAGTAACTAATTGTAGGTTTCATATCCCATAGTATCTCAAATGGTGAGACGAACCCTAGCTTTGGTTGAGGAAGCTTGTTGATCACATGGGCAGCAGTTCGCATAGCTTCAGCCCAAAATCTTCCTGGAACGTTCTTTGCGTGTAACATGCTTCGACAGGTTTCTGCAAGGTGTCGATTCTTTCTTTCTGCTACACCATTTTGTTGTGGCGTGTTGGCACATGTAAATTGACGTCGTATCCCACACTCGTGTAAATATTGATCGAACTCATCTGACGTGTATTCTCCGCCATTGTCTGAACGTAGACAACGAATCTTCGCTCCTACTTCTCCTTCGACCATCATCTTGAATTCTTGAAACTTTGAGAACGTGTCAGACTTTTCTTTCATAAAGAAAATCCACACATATCTTGAGTAGTCGTCAATAAATGTCACCATATACCGCATTCCGCTGATCGATGCTTGTTTGACTGGGCCGAACAAATCAGAGTGAACTAACTCTAATGGTTTCTTTGCTTTGAAACTTGACTCTTTGTATGGTAATTGATGAGCTTTACCATACTGACATCCAGCGCAGACAACGTCTGTTTTGACTTCCAGTTGTGGTAGACCTTTGAGCATAGATTTCTCCATAATCAGCTTCAACTTATGGTAGCTAATATGTCCCAATCTTGCATGCCATAGATCTGTCGTCTCATTCTTTCGGGTCTTGTCAACATAGGCAGACTCTGCAGATAGAACGTAGACAGACTCCACTCTTCGTCCTTCTATCGTCGGCTTTCCTATTATCTTAACATCTTGATAAACTTTTACATCTTCTGGCCCAAACAAGACATAGCTTCCTGATGTTGTTAGTTGTGACACTGACAACAAGTTCTTCTTTATACCCGGTACATGATAAACATTATGTAGCGACACTGTATCAGACTTATTGCCAGGCATGATTGTCGTATTGCCGATTTGAGCAATTGATAACTGTGTGTTATTTGCTGTACGTACCATACGACTTCCTTTGTACTCTTTCTTGTCTTGCAATTTTCTCTGATCGCCAGTCATGTGATTTGAACATCCTGAATCAACGATCCAGTCATTCTCATAGTTGATATGGTCTTCCATTGTCGCCATGAGTGCTAGCTCGTCTTCTTCTATGGGACATAGTACCTCTGCATCCCATTCATCTTCTATCTTCTTTTTGGATATTGCCACATTGTTTTCAATGGTCTTTTTCCTGGACCAACAATCTCTAGACATATGGCCCTTTTTCCCGCAGTTATAGCAAATACCACCAAATCTCGTTCTTTGAAAACTCTTGTTGTCGTTCTTCTGAGCTCTCTCAGGTTGTGCAATCCCTTGGTGGCTTCTTCTTTTGTCACCATTGTATCCACGTCTGGTAGACGGCCTATTATTGCTCTGACTTTCACTCGTGTAGAGTGCTTCTTCACCCTTCAACGTGAAGCCTCCCATTTGTTTAGCCATGGCTTCTTGGCTGGCTAACAAATTTTCGAACTCTACCAGTGATGGTTGAGTGGGCCATCCTTGTACAGCAGCAATGAAGCTTCGATATTCTGGTCGCAATCCGTGGATTATAATCCTCTTCATTCGAGATTCTACAATGGCGGACTTTGGGTCTAGTTCAGTAATCTCCCGACAGATCGATTTGACCTTGTGGAAGTACTGAGCAATCGTCATATCACGTTGTGAAATTGACAACAACTCATTCTCCAGAAGTTGTAGTCTCGTATCATTCTTCTTTGAGAACAACATCACGAATGTGTCCCATGCTTCTTTCGGTGTCTTGTCATCCCAAATATGTTCTAACATCTCTTCTCCGATGGTGGTCTTCAAGGCAAACATTGCTTTGCCTGCTTTGATTCTCCATTTGCGCAAGGCGTCGTTAGAATCCTCCTCTGGCGGCGTAGTTTCACACCCGCCAACGATCTCCCAAAGATCCTGTCCTTGTAAATAGGACATCATGCATGTTGCCCACGTGTTGTAGTTGTTGTTGTTGAGTTTCTTAATTCCTCCAACGATTTGGAAATCACTCATCGTGTTGGCCATACCTCAGTAATACCAAACAAGTTCTTTTGACACAAGACTTGCAGAGTCACAGACTTCTCACGACACAAAAGAAACTCACTCACCACTAATCTCAAGAAATCGTTTCTGATGTGGAAGATCAGGCAGAGCTGCAACCACAGAGCATACTAAGGATTCCAAGAGATCAGATAACCTACACTAACCTCGCTCTGATACCAAATGTTGAACACAACTCACTGTGGGAAACACTCGCTCTCTTTATTAAGACCAATCGAGAAGAGAATACAAGACACTCTGTAGAATACTTCTGCTTTTTATTGTTTTTAGATTTCTTGGATGAATAACCTAGGTAGGGTGGGGGTATTTATACTAAGAGTAAACAATCTATATTTAACCAATCTAAATCTAGACCTAACCGATTTGAATCTAGACCTAACAAATTGAATCTTTCTCCTAAAATATCTACATCTCTTTCTCCTAAAATCTCTACTAAAATAAATATACTGGGCTCGTACAATTAGGCTTGACTCTATTGGGCTAGTACAATTATTGGGCTTGACTCTATTGGGCTAGTGATGATATTTCAACATCCATCACATTAGAATTAGCTTAAATTAAAAGCTTTTGTTATTTCCCACTTAGGCATTCAAAGAATTATGAGTCTGAATTTTCCTTTTCTGTCCCTGTTAATGCATTTGTAGCCTTCTCATTCATTTTTGTTCATTTCTTTGAGTCAATGAATGGAAGTCTTTGCCGATCAATTTTGATGTCTTCTTATAATTATGTTCCTAATGAATCACATGGTGGCCTTCTCTAGCCGTCCCAAATACTATTCTTAACCCGTAGTTATCGACAACATTTTTCTTTACTCATTTGTTACACATGCCTTAGTTCTCTGTGTGTTCGATAGTTGTGTCCATATTCATCTTAAACTTTCAATTTCATCAAGTTAGCTAAAATCCTTATTTTTGTGACCTTTAAGCCAAGCCTCTGTCACTCAGTGCCTCGTGCATGAGAAGCCAACTCGTGTCCTAATGAGTTGCACTTATGACTAACTAGGCAAGGTGATATTAAATAGAGTCCACACCCATTTGTAGTTCATTTGCAAAGTGAGGCAAAGTTTGAAAAGATACGTGTCTTATTTTTTCAAAAGTTGCAATATTATTTATTATTTTTGACGGGTCATAAATTTTTCAAAACTATCTTGAAAGTAAAAAATCATTAGAATTTTTTTTTTAAAAAAAATGGAAATTGGGATTTGGATCGTAATGAGGACATGAGACGTGCAATTCATGTCACCGTTTCAGGTCCCAATTTTCGTTCTAACAAATTTTTACTTTGAGAATAGTTTTGAAACGGTTCGTAATGTTAAGTTAAATACGGCAACATTTAAAAGAATATAAATATTTTTAAAATAAATGATAAAGTTCAAAAGCATATAAAAATAAAATAAATAAATAAAAAGTCTTTTTTTTTTCATTTTCCATTTCATCAAATATGAGGTTTTTTTATTTGCATTTAAAACATGGAAAAAATGAGTTGGGCCTTCAAAAATGAGTTGCTTCTGTATTTATTTATTATTAATTTTGGATAAGAATAGACAAATTTTCAGGTGGGGCATTAAGCTATATATATATATATATATATTTATTATAATAAAATTGTTTAATTCTTTCAAATATTGTACAATTTTTAGATTAAAAAAATGGGTACTTGAACAACAATTTCTTTCATTATTTAAAAAAAAAAATAAAAAGAATTGACCAAAATAATTAAAATTTAATCATAAGAAATTTTTTGGACTAAAACAAATCCACAGTAATGGGTAGGTTTTAATGCTGACATTCAATAAATATATATATATATATATATAACTTTATTTAAATACTTATTCAATAATATTTTAATAAATTCAAATTTCATTAAATACCCATTTTTTAAAGGTTTATAATAATAATTTGTGTTGGTTTAGTTTCTAAATCTTTTGAGTTTATAATAGACTTTCTAGTCAAATAATCCAACTAAATATTTGAATCACAATAAATATATATATATCACAAAAGTCGAACTTTTTTATTATGAAATAAAAATAAAATAAATTCTAAAAAAATAATTAATCAATTAAATGTTTGGAAATATACATATTATTATTAATTAAGACAATAAAACAAAATTAGCAGATGAAAAGTTATTTCATTTATTATTAAAATTTGGGAGGTACCATCATCATTTTTTAAACCAAATTATTTTATGGTGCATATATTTTTTAATATTTCAATTAGTTTACTTTAAAAAAAATAATTAGAGTAATTAAAATAATATTAGAAAACCTTTTAATTTGTTGGCTTATACATTAAAAATTTAGATCAGATTTAATTAATAGATTGAAGTAGTCAAATTTATGTGACTTTGAATTTTAATATAAAGAATTTTTTTATTTTTTTATTTATATGGTTGAAGTATTAAAGAGTGATTAAGACGTTTATTTTTACTAATGATTGATTGAAGGTTTAAATATTTATATAAATATTCTTAGTAAAAGATTTATTTTTTTTTTAATTTTAATAGATTTGATTTATTTTTGTATTTTATTAAAAAAAAAAAAAAGTAAATACGTCTAGAAATGAATACACGTATATTTCTTAACCTATAACCTCGTGTTTGAGGTGGATACTTTATCAGAGTAGTCGAGGCTAACATCTACTCAAAAAGAGAGGATTAGACATGAACGACACGAACAATGAACTTGCAGCAACACCAAATAAGTATTATTATTATTATTTTCGAAAATGACTCATAAACCGATTCTTTTTAGCTTTTTTTAAAAATCTAAAATATAATATTTTTTTTCCACTTGAGTCATTTTGAACATAATTTAATTGATTAAATTATTAATTTTTTTTAATCAGAAAATTAGTAAATGAATTAAAAACTCAAAATGTGGCCACCGATTAAAATATTATCATTTTACCTAATTTGAACAATATTATCTTATCCTATAACACCAATATTTTTTTTATATTAATTAAAAATACCGAATTAATGGATGTATATTATAATTATGATTTTAGATTAAATTTGGACCTTCTAGAAGAATAAAAAAAACATTTTTAAAAAATAAAAAGAAAAAGAAACGAAAATTAGGCTTAGTGATTGATTTTGATGAGAAGAGCTCTGCACGCGCTTTGGTAAAAAGCAAGAGCTTCTTGAATGACTTAGACATCATCACCGTTCAGATTCTGCCACGTGTAGTTTTGCTCAATCTAATGGGGAAGCTGACTGCGACCGCATGATATGCCGTGTGCATGCGATACACGTATTTGATTATATGAAAATGACAAAAATGGGCCCATTTTTCTGCCGCCTTACCGTCTCCGTGTCTTTGTAAAATGGTCAAAAACCATGGATTTCTTTATTTATTTGTTTTTTTCCCCTTTTTTGTTAAATTATCTTAAAACCATATTTCGAATATGGAAATTAAGATAATTAATTAATTAATTAATTAAAAAGTTGGTTTTTATTTTTTTGTTTATTTTAATCAAATATTAAAATTATATTACCTATAAAAATAATTCAACTAGTTAAAATATATATTTTTGATTAAGAGGTCAGAGATTCGAATTCAGCTACGTCGATCCACACATTATTGAACTTAGATTAACAAACGTTTTCTCTCCACATTAGTTGTAGAAGAAAACGAAACCTTTCTTATAAAGGCATGAACCGACACGTTTTAAAATGGTGAGACTAACAACAATACGTAGTAGGTCAAAATAGACAATATCTACTAGCAATGAGCTTGACCGTTATGATTTGAGTTAAAAGCTCGATTGAACTGATTAAGCTTGCGTTCTTGAATCACTTATTCACATATTATTATATTTTTCAACCTTTTTTTAGATTAAAATTTCAATAATAATTTAAAAAATTATTTCACATTCTTTGAATTAAAAAAAAAAAAAGAATAATACTAATAAGGTATTAACCGTTGCAGAAAAGGAGAAACAATGTGTTTTAAAAAGTAATAATTTTATATTAAAAGAAGTAATAATTAAAAAGGGTGGTGTTGGCAGTTAAAGTTAAAAGCGTTACGGACGGACAGCTCATTTTCCAATTAAACGTAAAATAAATATTTATTGAACAAATACTGACTAATTGCTTTTTGACTTTTCCTAAAAAACACTCTAATTTAGCTTTAATTTCATTTTCATCCATTTCTTTTAATTTAATTCTATTTATTGCATCATCTTTTTTTTTTTTCTTTTAAAATTTATGCCCTAATTTCTCTTAATTTTTTAATATTCAAAATATTCAATAAATAATATGCTGAGTTTTTTAAATAATCTACCTATTAAAATATCTTGGATATATTCAAAAATATTAATATTATAAATATTTCTCAACTTTTTAAAATTTTTACTTTCATAAATAACAATTTTATACTTAAATTCTCATAAAATTAAATTTATAGAAATAATTATTCCGATAAAGGAACATTATTGATGTCTGACGAACTCAATTACGCTCAAATTCATCGATTATCAATTTTTTATATAAAAAAAAAAAAATTGTCATTAGCATTATTTTCATTTATATTTTTCTGCTACTTTTTTCCAATTTTTTTCCATGGAAAAAAAAGGTAAATTTTAGGGCGGTCAAAAGCGTTGAAAAGAATATATAATAAAAATAAAAAAGGTTATATTTTTGGAATTAGAAATTCAAATAAAGAATTGAAAATTAATTAAACTTTTATCTGAAAAAAAAAATAAAGACTTTTCTTTTTCCTCTTTTAATTTCACTATCAAATTACAAAATTACCCTTTTACATCTTTGCCCTTCTCTGGTTGCGTGCAAGATTACACACTAATAAATCACCATTTTTAACTTAACTTATCGTAATAAATAAGATGTTTATTTAATCTTCCAACTTTAATTAAGAATTAATTATGTTATTGAATTATAATTACGTTTTTTTTATATCAAATTATTTTTATGAAATAAATTCAAACAAAGCTAAATATTTGGTAGTTGTTGGTTTAGGCTGTTATAAATGGTATTAGAGCCAGACATCGGACATGTGTCTAGCTTTCTCGTTGTTCCCGAAAGAGAGTAAACACGAGATGATGTGTCAGTAAGGACGCCCGCCCCAAAGAAGGTAGCTTGTGATGTCCCACATTTGTTGAGAAAAAGAACAAACCACCATTTACAAAGGTATGGAAACCATTCCCTATAAGAAGCGTTTTAAAGCCTTGGGAAGCTTGAAAGGGAGAGCCCAAAGAGTACAATATCGTCTCCGAACCCAATAAAATAAAAATTAAAAATAATAATAATAAAATTCAAAAGGGATGGGTATGTGTAGGAATTGGGTTGGACCTCTCTATTCCTTCTAGAGATACAAAATAAAATTCAAAATAAAATTCTTCAAAGACATCAATTCCTTCTAGAAGCCCATATTTGCATGTAGTTGTCAATTCCATTCACATTTTTTAAAAAAGCCCCAATATTTACACCAACTTTAGAAAATGACCCACAAAATTATTTATAATCCCAAAGGCAGCCCATGTTTTTTAACTTTTTAGTCCTTGCCTTATAAAAGCCTCACCACATCACGCCACACCCTGCATTTCTTATTATTGCAAAGTAAGCAAACCTTCACTTTTCTTCTTCATTTCTTATTTTTTTCACATTTGATCATCATTATGCTCTCAACTCCATTCTTCTTCAACTTCCATCCTCACCAATTTGGCAATCACATTGAGGATTTTTCATCTCATTTGCTTTTCGAGGCCACCGGCGACTCCGAGGCCGACTCCTTGGTTGGCCACGGAAGCTCGACCGTCTCGGTGGAGTTTAACGACGCTGAATCTTGCACGGATGACACTCCTGCTATGTGTAACGAATTCAAGACGTATGAAAACGATGACGACGACGACGACGACGACGAGGAGAATGATGAGGAGGTCGAAAGCAAGCCAATTGGATTCATGACAGAGTCAAGTGCTTCTATTGATTCAGCTGAGGAGTTCAAAATGTTGAATGAGGTGGACAAAAACAGGTTGTTTTGGGAGACTTGTTTGGCTTCATAACAGAACAAATTTGGTTTTTTTTTTTTTTTTTGTGTTCTTTAATGTTGTTGTTGTTTGATGTTGAAAATGTACATGAAATTAAGAAATGGGTTTTAATGATCCATTTAAGACACTGTTTTTTTTGTTTTATCCCATAATTTTGAGTTGGTTCTTGCCTTGTTTTCTGGGTTCATTTAATATCTGCTACGGCTTAGACAATTCTGAGATCATAGTTTGAATCAGAATCAAAATCAAAATCTGCAACTTCCATCATTTTTGTTTTATCCCATAGTTTGAATCCATGTCCTCTTTGGCCCTGTGAGATCCCACGTCGGTTGTAGAGGGGAGCTAAGCATCCCTTATAAGGGTGTGGAAACCTCTCTCTAATGGATGTGTTTTAAAACCGTGAGGCTAATGACGATATGTAACGAGCCAAAACGGATAATATCTGCTAGCAGTGGGCTTCGACTATTACAAGTAGTGTCAAAGCCAAACACCGTGTACTAGTGAGGACGTTGAGTCTTTAAGGGGAGGTGGATTGTGAGATCCCATGTCAGTTGGAGAAGAGAACGAAAAGCATTCTTTCTAAAGGTATGGAAATCTTTTCGTAACAGACGTATTTTAAAACCATGAGACTGACAGCAATACGTAACAGGTAAAAGCGGACAATATCTACTAGCGGTGGGCTTAGGATGTTACAAATGGTATCAAGGACAGACATCAAACATTGTGCTAACGAGAACGCTGAGCCCCCAAGGGAATGGTTGTGAGACCCTACATCAGTTGGAGAGGGGAACTAAGCGTTCCTTCTAAGAGTAAAGACCTCTCCGTAACAAATGCACTTTAAACCATGAGGCTAATAACAATGAGCCAAAACGGACAATATCTTCCTTTTCGTATCTTCGTATCAAAGAGATCGGTGGATTTTGGTAACATGATGAAAAACTGCAAATTCATCAATTAAGCAATAACTCAGTTCAATCAACTAGAGAATTTCCAAGGTTAAGTTCGTTTTGATTACAAAGGAAACAAATTAAACGTGTTCAGCTTGAAGCTAAACCTTAGGAATCACAAAAACACACAAACAAGCAATCCTTTCGAATTTTTTTTCCGGTCAAAGCCTCTCGCTAAACGTCGTGCTATGATACAAAAAAAAAGCAAGCATCACTTTGAACTACTGCAAAGAAACCATATCTCGAAGTACTATCATCGTCGTCGTCGATGAGAGCTGTTACACCGAGTTGTTAGAAGCAACAGCCATGGACGTCAACGAAGCGGGTTCCCTCATCTTGTCATCCATATGAATATCAATGAAGTTTTTATATGCTATGGGGACGAGTTCTTTGTGAATGCTTTGTCCCTCCTCTTCGTGCAAACTCGTCGTGGGATCTTCTCCATCACTTGTACTACTAAGGCACGAGTTTTCGTTTTTACTATCGGTGAACGAGATACTCGACTCGACATTCAGTCCCGAGCAGCTTCTTGGACTCAAATCTACGTCTAAATCGCCTTCTCGTCTTGCTGAAGATCTTCGAGTTTCGCTTTTGGTATCATCCAATTTCCTCAAGAAGCATTCCTCAATCTCACTTAATGATCCCTCATCTTCATCTCCATCTTCATTGACATCATTCTCAACGTCGGAGTTCGACCCTCCCGATTCGTCTCCGGTATCCATATCTTCCTGACTATTGAAATCTTCATCCATTTGCTGATCAGAAGAACGAGACGACATAGGCGAATATCCATCCGACGCAGCCTCTTCCCGCTCCCTTAATGTTTTCATAATCAGTGTTTTGAGTAAGTTCATCACTTGAACAGCATGCATTAGAGCCGTCAATGGATCAGACATCTATCCAACAAAAAACACAACATCATACAAGTGACAAAATGAAAGTCGTATATTATGCTTCTATTACGCGCCGTCTCAGTTTATACCTGAGTCATGTTCGGAGCAAAAACCATAGCAATATTCCTTGCATTCATTTTGTTACAATCTTCTTCCTCAACAACATCAGCCATAAGATCCACAGCCCAACTCAACAACGCAGCCTCGGTTGGCTTTAACTTCTTAACGAGCTCGACCGATTCCTCTTCGGTGTTACATTGCAGAACTTCCTCAGGAGAGAGTCCATCGAGCACTCCGGATGGAAGCTCTCGAAACCAAGCTTTGATCAGGCCAGCCAAGCAGTGAACATCAATGTTTTGAGGTATAATCCCTCTATTCAACTTGTCCCTTACTTGCTCCTCTTGGCTGTTTTCGGGGTTTATCCGAAAAATCCCTTCAGCCTGCAGCAAACACATGAACATACAAATCATATACATAGCTAGCAACGTGCCATTAACGACATGACACGACACACGACAATTTGATACCTTAAGGCCTCCTTGACGGTACAAGCGATCCTGCATTAGCAAGAGTATTCTTGGTACACTATTTCCTCTTGAATCAGTAGAACATTGCATTGATTCAGCAGAGACCCCAAACACACTGGCACTGCAAAGTTAAGATATGCTCATAATTCAGCTGAACATTAAGAACAGAGAAAACTAAACGATGTCGGGATGTCGGGACCCCCTAATCACCAAAAGGCTCCTCCCTCACACCGCAAGAACAGCTCCAAGACACAGTATTGTCATAGTCCGTGACATTATTCAATGTTCATTCTAAATCTCAGGAAGTTGTCTTAATTGAGTGGAAGAACATTGTTGTTAAAACGAATTTCATATGTAACGACCCAAGTCCACCACTAGCAGATATTGTCCTCTTTGGACTTTCTCTTTCGAGCTTACCCTCAAAGGTTTTAAAACGTGTCTATGCTAGGAAAATGTTTCCCGTAAAGGGTGTTTCTCAACCAATGCGGGAGTATGTGAACTATTTGATGCTATAATCCACCCATTGATCTCCAAAAAAATGGCTAAAAACTTGGACTAAGAGACTCTAAAACTGAAAAGACAAGAAAAAGGCTCAAATTAGCCAACATTTGAAGTGAATAAGCAAAGATTTAAATCTTTTTAGCAAATGAGCTCCCCTAACAAAGGCAAATATGGCTAGTTTCCAACCAAAATGCTCGAAGTTGAGCCCAAAAAATGACAACCCAACAAAAGATTTGAACTAAAAAAGCTAAGTTTCAGCTCCTTAGAAGCAAATAAGTTCATAACAAAGTAAAAATCTCAAGATTGAGGCCATAAAACAAGAAACCCGACAAAGAAATTAACTCAAATGAGCAAGTTTAGCGCCAAAGAACGAAAGAACTGAGGAAATTCCTCACCTGGCACTAGGAACAGAGCTGGGAATCTCAACCTCAAACTCGACAGGAAGCCCCAAAAAACCATTGAAGCGGTCGAAAGTGACATGGGCAATATGTCGAACATTTGTCGGCCATCCAATTTCCATCTGTTGGACGGTGGAGATAAGCTCCTCCCGGCGATCAACACGGCAATAGACCATGGATTTCCTCAACGCCGTGAGCAAAACATCGACCAAAGAGAGCTGATTTTGGTCATCACTGACGGAGCCCTTGGCTCCTCCTTTGACCATTTTGCTGCCTCCGCCGCAGCCGCCGCCCCTAGTGACCATAACAATGCCGGTCATTCTCTTGCTCGTTTGCCGATTTGGGTGGGGGTTTTGAAAATGTGAGAGATGGGTTTGGTTGCTTGTTTTTATTGCATTGAAGGAAGCCCTCTTCCCGTGTCTTTGTGTCGCTACGGTTCTTCGAAGTTAAACATATTTCAAAAAAAAGGTCTCAAACGGCCACTTCACATTTCAAAAAAACGCTTTTTTATGTGCTCTCTTCTATCTGCGCACACCACCGTTATTATTTTATTATTTTTTTTACTCCTCTCTCAACGTTAAAAAAATAAATTTAATAAAATATTAAATTTTCCATTTTTAAATTAATTGATTTAAAAAAATGGTAAAATATATCAATAATTAAAAATTTAATAACATCACACAAAAGGAATTAATGAATTCATTTATTATAACAAATAGACTTTCAAGCTCAATAAAATTAGGTAAAATTAGTACTCAAATATATTAATGACATCATCCATGATCTCATAAATTAATTATAACTCATTCATTTATTATAACAAATAGACTTTCAAGCTCAATAAAAAAATTAGGTAAAATTAGGACTCTATATTAATGACATCATCCATGATCTCATAAATTAATTATAACTCATTTATGCATTTTTTTAATTTTAAAAAGCTGAAAAAAAAATTGTGACTATTTGGTACTTAGATTTTAAAATCTTAATACTTTTCACCCATTTTTATAATAGAAAAATCGTATCTAGATTAGTTTTAAAATTTTGAGATTGACTAAGAGGCTAAAACAGACAATATCTATTAACAGTGGATTTGGGCTATTTAGAAATGATATAAGAGCTGGACGTGAGTAATGTGTCAGCGAGGACACTACACCATCAGACGCTGAACCTCTAAGGATATGGATGGTAAGATCCATTTTTTATAATAAGGACGTGAAATCAGTCCGTATAAAAATTGGATCGTTGATTGTTGAGGGACAAATGTGGACAAGCTTGATATTTCGAATGTTATAATTTGCTTTGTTGTGCCAATTTCAATTATTATTGTCCTTTTTTTTTTCAACAATTTTATTGTCATTATATTATTTATCAAAAGTTTGTCCTTAATAATGTAATATAGTAATGTCACATCAACAAAATGATAGATTAGAATTAATAAATTAAAATATTTTTAAATTTAATCACATGTTTTGTTTNGCCTTAAAAGATGTCCAAAGAAATAATGACATTATTATTATTTAAATATATATACTGACTTCACCAAATTTAATAGTTAACCTATTATGATATATAATTTTAATTAAATTATACGCTACTAAACAATGAAGACTTGAATAAATTGAATTATATTTTGTCGAGGTTTCTTTATTTTTATAAAATGAGAGAATATTCTCCCTAATTATTGAGCTGATAAAAAAAAAAAAAACGAAATTAATTGAGAATCTTTCCCTTTGGGAAATTGAAAGGGTATCCAATCGTTTTGACAGGCAATTGGACATATCTCCTCGTCCCCATCAACTACTCTCGACTTCGACTCCCCATATTTACACCTTTTCTTATAGACAACAAAAAAAAAAAAAAAAAAAAAAAAAAAAAAAGTTAAGAGAGATGAAAACGTGAGGGAGGTGGGGCAAGTGGGGTAGAAGGAGCGGAGGAGATTGAATCTAGAGGTGGGGCCCACAAATGGGTATCCTAAATCGAAAAGCAGGTGATTGAAATGGGCCCCACAAAATCAGATGAAAATGAAACTGTCAGATCTCCCTCCAAAATTCAAGGTTTGAATTTCAAATAATAATAATAATAATAAGAATAACAACAACAACAACAACAGAGGGAGAGAGAGATTATTTTCTTTTTTCCTAATATTTAATTTTAATTTTTTAAAAAATATTTATTTTGGTATTTTGTGTTTGCTCATTATATTCTTTTTTCTGTCTCATTCAAAACTCCAACCTCTTATTTGCATTCTTATTAATGGCTACTCACATGATGCTGCAATTTTATTTATTTTTTATTTTTTTATTTTTTTATTTTTTTATTTTAAAAACACAAATTTGGATTTTCATGATTTATTTAATGATGGCGACACCTTTCATCTATTTTGAAGATCCTCAATTTTAGATGCCTTAAAAAAAAAAATTTAACTTAATAATTCAAACAGTAAATATTTATGTAATTTCAAGTATTAAACTTTATTTTTTTAAAATAATACATTATTTTATTTTCATGATTCCAAAAAGTGTTCTAATTATTATCAATTTATTATTATCCATTTAAATATAACTTAATGTATTAAGATATATGTCATTAATTAAAAAGTCAAGATTAAAAATAAAAGAGAAAAAGAGAAAAGAAAATAATAATAATAATTGGACCCTTTTAGGTTTGTAATTTATTAACTTCCAAGATTAAAGTTAGATAAGAGTTAAAACTTTATTTTTAACCTCGAATATAGATTAAATTATTGATATTATCTTATAGTTCAAATTCGGTATTTGTCGCATCACAAACACCTTAGTATAAAAAAAATTCCAATCCGGTATAGCTGTGGATAGAAGAAAGTGGGACCCTAGTACAATGGTAACAATGTTCGAGTCCCAATGTTCGTCCGAAGATTCTAAGAAATTGCTACTCCAAAAGTATTTATGAAAGGTCGAGAATAATATTTGAATATAGACATTTTTTAAACCCGGGGCAAAATAATAATATCAGCAGACAAACCCAATTCAAGAGAGTAGCTGAATTTAATGTAATGTTATATCATATGACCTTCACATGAAGGACCTTGACACTGTTCTTTGGTACCAAAAATTCATGAATTCAAACACTAAATATTTCATGATCTACTCACCACTAGATTTTCAAACAACACAGGCACAGAGACAAAATTGGAGCCTTTTCTTGATCTTAATTGTAAAGAAAACACTGAAAAGTGTACCTTACAAACAACTAATTGAAAAACTGAATCTCATCATCTTCCAGCAATTCTCAGTAACGGTGAAATAATACCTTGTATCTCCAGCAATGACTGTTGTATCCGAATCTCTTCGTCTACCGATCGCTTTAAGTTTCTGATGTGATCTTTCAAGGCACCAGAGGCTCTAATGTCTTCGGCCCGTAGCTCAAGGACCTTTCGCGCCAACCCCATCAACAAGCTTGAGTATCTTGGCAATGTAGAGTGCTTTTGTAAGAAAACCAATAGCAAACCAAGCTCCTCCATGTTCAAATTTGAAACGCATTTCAACAGCTTCTTTCTTGCTACCAATTCCTCCATTACAGCCACCACATTCTCAGGGTTCTTACTCGCTAACACCGAAACTAGAGCATCCTTGTGCCTGAACTTCTTCAAGAGTTTATCGTGCTCTGTCAACTTCAACTTTTTGGGTTTCATGACTAGGTAATCTCCTTCAGTTGGCTTCTCCCCTTGACCACGATGAAAGTATCGAAAGTGAGAAGGCCTCAAGCCTCGCCTTTGAGGTTCCCCAACTGATCCGAGACTCCAAGGGTTCGACAAATTACTCGCCGTAATTCCCTTAGTCTTCCTCTTGCCAGCATACAAGATCCCATTTGAAGTCCCTATAACTCTACTACTACAGTCGGGAGAAAACCCAACTGACATAAGAGGTGTTGGGAATCTCATTGAATGAGTAACTTTCATTTTTGAATAATCAAACACCTTCATATACCCATCCAGAGCTACACTCAAGATTCTAAATTGATCTGATTCTTCTCCGCTATCCTTGCCCAATTTCCCAACACATAGTGAAGTAACAGTCTTAATATGACTCTCCATAGACCCCACCATCTTCCCACCTCCAATCACATCCCAAATTTTCACAGAATTACCCCCAGCAGTTGCAACTAGTCCACCTGACGGTAAGAAAATCACATCCTCCACCGGTTTCCCATGATTTACTTCCAGAACCGATTTTGAATTCGTTCTAGCATCCCAAAGCTTCACAGTGTGATCATACGACCCAGTGACAAACATGTCCATGCTAGATGGAGAGCATGCTCCACTTCTAACATAGTCCTTGTGGCCCAAAAAATCCAAAAGTGGAGTCTGACTTGCCACATCCCAGTACTTAACAACTGCATCATCCCCACCAGATAATAGGTGGAGCTTATCGAGAACCGGGTACTGGACAAAATGAACTGGGCGCGAATGGGAACGAAGCTTTCGAAGCGGGGTTCGAGATTTAACATCAAAGACTTGGACAAGCCCTGAAAGGTCTGAGGCAGCAATGAGGAGGCCATCACAACGAAACGAAGCACAAGATACAACATCTCGAAAAGATGTAATTGCAGAGGTAGGGGCCATGGTTTCCGTGCTAAAAAGAGTGAGAGAGGTCGAGTGGCTAGCAGAGAAAATGGAAGGATTCGTCGGACAGAAGGAAACAGAGGATATGGATGAAACAAGGTTCGGGATCTCATGACGCTTAAAGGAGGACCAATATTTTGATTCTGGAGTTTCTTTGGGTGTCCTGGCCTTAGCTTTAAGCTTTGGTTTAGCCAGGAAGGTCCTTGTTAAACTCAAAGAATTAGGTTCTCCCATGCTTAGACTGAAAAAAGAACACCCTTCTCACCTAAACTACAGCAGCATGAAAATGTAGAGTAAGTAAGCCTAAAAATGAGAAAAATATGCGATTAAAGAAAGCATAGAAGGCCCTCGATGCACAAACAACATAAAATCCATACACAATAACACCCATTATGCATTAATTTAGAACATTGGCAATCTGCCACTAAAGAATAGGTACAAACAAACAAGATAAAACATATTTCAACGACAATTCAGCGACTCCAAACAACATCAAAAAACCCAAAAGTTCGAACAATAAGTAAAGCTCTGGATCTTCGCATTGTTATTCAAAATACCCACTACCAATTCAGCGAACAGAGGAAAAATTAAGATTCAATGCAGTTAAAAACAAGGAAATTGACTAGAAAGAACAACGAAAGTGAGCATCGCAACAGAGCATAAATCAAATATATCGGTTGGATTGTGAAGAAAAAAGAACGAAATCAAAACGATAAACCTTACCAGAAAGAATGAATTGTGAGCGAACGGTTCGTATCATGTACAAAGAAGCAGAAACTTCAATCGGAGGGAGACAAATACAGAGAGAAGGGTTTATGCGTGAATCAAAGAAATTAGGGCAACCCTTAGGGTTTTGGCGGATGGCTTGGAAGAACGGGGTTAGGGTTTTTCTTACACGTAAGTGGAAGAGAGAATAGTAATGGGCCGTTGGGCTTCATTTAAAATCCCTAAAATTTAAATAATTCTAAATAGTGCTTTAAATTTAATTTTTATATTTTATATTTATTTATTTGTAATTTTAATTTCAATAATATCGTTTATAAAAAAAAAAAAATGTAATTATTCAAATTAATCCTTTTGAATTCTTTTTTTTTTTTTGTTAAAATCGTTTGAATTTATATAATGCCTAAAAATATCTGAAAATATTTTTTTAAACCAATTTTGAAACAAATAGATTTTTTTAATATAAATTAATAGTTTATATTAAAATTGATTTTGTTAAAAAGATATATCTAATTTTTAAATATATAAAATATAAAACAAAAAAAAAAAATAATATCTTTCTTTTTGTCGAAAATATTTGGAAAATTTTATCCTCAGTCTATTTAAATCAGATTGGCTTCCGTTTATTCGTCTCATCTTCAATTACATTTAATAAATTTCTTTTGCAAAACTTTTCTCTGATGGCGGCTAAATTCTTGACTTACGATGATGTCGTTATTTGAGGATCCGATTTGCATTGTTTAGAAGGTAGAAATTACTTGGACACCATCATAGATTTCTATTTTGCGTACCTCTCCGCAACATACCAATCAAACGAAATTCTATCGATACGACCGAGTGTTTCTTTCTTGTTGGACAACACTCTTGATTGGGATATTTTATATCCACGATCAAATCTCTGAACCTCCATGAAAAGAAGCTAATTTTTTTCGTCGTCAATGATAACTCCAACGTCTCCTCTTCCTATGGATCTCATTGGAGCTTGCTGGTGTATTGTAGAAAACGGAATTTATTCATGCACTACGACAACCTTTCCACGATGACAGTGAACATGCTTTCACCCTTTATGAATTTACATCAATTATGATCCAACAGAGTTTATAGAATGTCGTGCACCTCGACAAAACAATGGATACGATTGTGGACTATATGTGATGGAAAGTACTCGGGTGATTTACAAGCATTATTTCAACGTTGATCAATTTCGAAGCAAGGATGAGATTTCTGGACCCATTAATGCGATGCGAAGTGTAAAGAGTAAGTATGTTGAGTCCAATATGCGTTATGAAATGTTGCAGCTTATTCACGGATTGAAGCAAGAACAACTCAACTCTAGATAGATATTAAAGGTCGCAGATTATTCACAGATTGAAGCAAGGATAAATCAACTCAAATAGTTTTTTTTTTTTTAATTATTTTTAATTTTATTCATCGCCGATCTAAACTTGTATTGATGTACGGAATGAAGCAAGAACAAAGCAACTCTAGATAGGTTTTCTTTTAAAAAATAATTTAATTCATCATCGATATACGTAAATGGATGAATAAAATTATTTGTTACAATTTGATATTAGTGTATACAAATCCATATTTTTGTTTAATTATTAAAATGGTCAATCTTATTATTATTATTAATAACCGCTTATTAAAATAATAAAATCTAAACCGTTTATCAAATCTAAATAGTTATCAAATAAATTATATGAAGGTTAAATTAATTTTTTTAAAAAATACTTCTGAATTTTACATTATCTTAAAAAAAAATATCAAATTTTTAAAAATTTCATTATACTAAAAAAAAATCAATTTTACATCAAAACTACATTTACGCAGTTAAATAGAAAAATCCTATTTTTAATAAAAAAAAAATTCAAAAACACTTTTAAATTTTTTTTTTAATTAAAAAATACCCTTACCACTTACCTATATTTCAAAATAAACACGAACTTTTGAAGATTTAGAGATAATAATTTTCGTCCATATTTTGATGGTAAAATTTTTGTCTAGTAGATAAAAAAAAATGAAAATGGTTCGTGTTTTAGAAGTTTCTTTGAAATATGCTTCTATTTGGATAAGAACATTAACCTAATGTTCATCATGCAAACAATCGACCTTTATCGAAGACTATCTGTTTTACACTTCACAACATTCTCCAAATATATAACGAAATGACCAAACGTAGAACTTAAGAAAGGCCCGAACATCATTAGTATCTGATTCCACACAAAGTTGCAGCTCCTAAGTACATGATCTAGACCTTCCTCCACAATCAAAACAGAGCATGTTTGTTTGTTTGTTTGAGGCAATTAAGAATAGGCATGCAAATGATATGCCTCTCAAGGACTTGAACAATGTGAATCCAGTCCATAGTTGTGGAAAAGGGGAAGACAACAGTTGAAGGACAAAACCAAACCAGGCATGTCTATCATTTGAGGCAAATGAAACAGCTGCAGTTCACTTCCCGATCAAGCCAGGCGACATTATCCGCTTGCTTGACGAATGGGATATTTCCCTACAGCCGAACAACCCGATCCTAAGGGCAGGGGAGAAGGAAGATAGAGAAGCCAGGAGAGTAGAGTTCAACATTGTTTGTAAAGACACCAACTATGAGCAAGATCCATTTGGTTCTCAACATGACCGACTAGAATTAGTGTATGAAGGAATCCGTTCTACTTTTGGTTCTCGACATGACCAACAAGAAGTGTAGGAAGGAATCCATTCTACTTTTGGTTCTTGACATGACCAACTAGAAGAAGTGTATGAAGGAATCCGTTCTACTTTTGGTTTTCAACATGACCAACTAGAAGAAGTGTATGAAGGAATCCGTTCCATCTCCCTATTCTTGTATCTTGCCTAAAAACCATCAATATGGCTAGTGCTAGAAAACATTTCCTAAAGGCCATTTGGGTTAATGTGTTTTTTGGTAACAGTCCCAATGCGTCTCAATGCGTCTATAGAGAGAGGTTTACACACCCTTAAAAGGAATGTTTCGTTCCCCTCTCCAACCGATGTGGGAGTTCACACTTTGCAAGTGGCTGAATCAACCTAATGCAGACATCTTAAATGAAAAAGGGTCTATTCCAAAAGCAAAATTTAACAAACAAGCATGCAAAACAGCAGAGGGACAAAACAAAATATGGTTTCAATCAGATGTCAAATTAAAGAGATCCAGTCTTGTGGTTCACAATAACCAAATAGATTCCAAACCAAAGCAAAGAAACCACAACAGTTTTCACTCTTAAATACCTCGCATATCAAAATTTGCAGATGATCAAACACCTTTAGAACTCTTGAGATGCAGATCCAATGTCGCCTTTACCCGACCCGGCTTTCTTAGGCAAGAGATTTTGATGGATATTCGGCAACACTCCACCATTTGCAATGGTCACATCACCCAAAAGCTTGCTTAGCTCTTCATCGTTACGGACTGCGAGCTGTATGTGCCTCGGAACAATACGGTTCTTCTTGTTGTCTCTGGCAGCATTGCCTGCAAGCTCAAGCACCTGCAAATGAAGATTTTTAGTATATTCAGCTACTTTAAATGCAAAACCAATTCATCATCATTGTACAGAAACAATAGGGATGAACCCAAATGAAACTTCGTTCATCCAAACAACAAACTAACATAGTCTTGTGGCTTTGTCATCTTATTCACCAAGTAAAACTAAATAAGCTGTGCATTCAGTATCAATTTCTAGTCAATTGGATGACATGCAAGAGAAAAAGGGAGGCCACAATTCAAAGCTCGAGATTACTATGCAATGGTGAACCTAATTTCAAATAGTTTCTTCATCAATTTAAAGAAACAAATCGAAATTCATCATCTCCAAATCAATTCCAGAGCCAAAGCAGACGAAACCCAACAAAATCAAATATAAGAATTACGATTCAAGTGATAAAAGCACCACACTACAGCACCTCACTTCATCACAATCAGACGAAAACAACTCCACAGATAAACAGATCGGAAACACAAGTAAAAGATCCGATGAGAAGAGCAAGCACTAACCTCGGCAGCCAGATATTCAAGGACAGCGGAGAGGTACACGGGAGCACCGGCGCCAACGCGCTCCGCATACTTACCGGCCTTAAGAAATCTCGCAATACGACCGACGGGAAACTGAAGACCAGCCTTCTGAGACCGCGAAACAGACTTCGTGGCCTTTGGTTTCCCTCTGCCGCCCTTGGTCGAAGCCGATGAACTCATAGTATAGATTTGGTTCCCTCTGCCGGCGGATGATAATATACTTGATAGAGATAGAATTGAAAAAAGAAAAATCGAGGGATTAAGGAAGAAGGATCCCTAAAATATATATAGAGAGAGAAACGAAATCACAGGAATCAGCAACTTCTATATCATTAATGAAAAAAAAAAATAAACATTTAAATTAGTGGCCAATTAAGTAAATTGAAGATTTCGCATTTTAGAGCGGTTATATCTCGTAATTTCTGATTGGCATGCAAGAAAATTTACGGATTCCAGGAAATTGAAAACTCGACTAGTTTCTTTCGATTCTAATTAGCGGTGAACTTCATCGGCATTTACACAATAAAAAAGTTGAAAGACGATAATGACGTAAACTGATCTATTCGAAATTCGTTTCGCAAATTTACATACCGAAAGAAGTATGATCAATTGAAGCTAATAACAATCTAACAAAACCTAACTATTTAATTTTCATTTCATCATCAATGATAGTGATTTCTACCGTAACCTAAAATTCTTGAGACGCCGATCCGATTTCGCCCTTGTCTTTCGCATTCCCGGCCTTCTTCGGTAAAAGAGACTGATGAACCTTCGGCATCACTCCTCCACTAGCAATCGTAACCGATCCCAAAAGCTTGCTCAATTCCTCATCGTTCCTCACCGCAAGCTGAATATGCCTTGGAATGATTCTGTTCTTCTTGTTGTCCCTCGCAGCATTCCCCGCCAACTCCAAAACCTAAACGAAAAACAAAATTCCTGAAACAGAACACTAAAAATCGAAGAATTGAACTGTAAACGAAATAAGCATAACAAACTTCGGCGGCGAGGTATTCGAGGACGGCAGAGAGGTAAACCGGTGATCCAGAACCTACGCGCTGAGTATAACGGCCCTTCTTGAGGTACCTGGCAATACGACCCACGGGGAATTGAAGACCAGCTTGTGAGACTTAGAGACTGACTTGGCGGCAGATTTCTTGCCTCTGCCGCCCTTAGTCGGAACATCGGTGGAACTCATTTTTACTTTCCAGCGGTGAGATGGATTCGTAGCATAGAAGAGGGCTGTTGGTTTGGTTTTATAGTGAAGAACGGAACGCTGTGATTGGTGGAACGTTGTTTCACGCCGATCGCCAATGTGGCTGGAATTAAAGTTCTTAAAATTTGGCGAGACCGCCGAAGATTTGAAAACTAAATTAATTAGTTTTTTTTCTTTTTTTCTTTTTTTTTTTTACATATCCTTAATAAATACAAATTAATACAAATACCTCAATTTAATTTTAGTTTATGTATTTTAATAAATATTAAATTTAATCATTTTTAATTAATTTTTAAAAACAAAAATATTTTTTTTAACTATATATATTTATTTATTATATATTTTTTTTTAATTTTCAAATTTTAGATTTGGATTTTGAAAATACGGTTAAATAACCGATTTAAATCATCTTAAAAAATAGTTAAATTTACTTTTTAAAAAAATATTAATACTAAAAAGAATTTTATACAATGGCCCAAAATTAATTAATGATTATATTGGGCCCATTTACTATTTGCTTAATGGGCTAAAAATTTTATACAACGGCCCAAAACTCGTCGAATTGTTCACCGGCCGCCGCCCATAATTTCCCTTTTCCACGTCATTCTTTATTTTATTATTTGAGAAAAAAAATAAAAATATTATTAATGTTAATACAATTATATTTACATTTATTAATTTTATTTAAATTTTATATTTATTTAATTTGGGTGGGAAAAAGGTGATGATAAATCAAACACGTGATCCATTTGTTTATCTATAAGAAGGAATATTCTTCTTACATGAATGACCCAATTGCCCCTATGCCTGTTCACATACATTGTACAATGTTTGTTGGCCCATTGCTCTTATGGGCCTCATAGAAAATTAATTTCCAAAGATGCCCCTCATAATTTTTCATTTGTTTTTACATTTTTTTTCAATTTTATAATACCAAAGCCCTAACTAAGTAGGTGGAGGTTCAAAGAACATGGATTTATAAATATTAAAGAAAAAGGTTACTTATTCTCGGCATGTTCGGTTACTTATTGTTGGCATGTTTGTAAATCAAAAGTCAATAAATTCACATCATTTATCAGGGATCAAAGAATTTGCGTTTCTTCACCAGACTCTCGAGATCGTTTTAGCAGCTGCAACAACATTCCTATTAAAAGAAGCGTGGAGGTAGCTCGTGAGATGACTTGCATCGATAACACGATATCCTACTAACGGTTTTCCCTGTATAAAGGATAAATCTAACCGTCGTGATCGAAACCGTGATTTCAAAAATTACAACCCTTAATTAGTAAAATAATTAAAAAAAAAAAAAAATCAATGGACCCATGTGGAGTCATTATTATCATAGGAGTAATAGGACACAATAAACTAATTAAAAAATAAGGGGGCATTTTGGGGTTTTCACAATGTGTTTTTTTTTTTTTTAATGACTTTGGTACATACACGTAATGTTAGGGAATTGTTTAATATTGTTTTGTTGTCCATTAGCTTTACAACACGACATTATATTATTACCCAATAACACAGCTATTATTATTATTATTATTTATAAATATTTCTTTTATTTTTTTAAGTCGGCTGCCATTTGCAATTAATACTCTCATTTTATTTCATTATTTATTTTATTTTATTTTGGGTTTTTAATTATATAATTTTAAAATGTCATTTTTTAACTTATTTACTTTAAATATGCGGTTTTTTTTATATCTAATATTTCTAACAAATTATTAAATAGAGTATCTGAAATATTTTTAAAAAATAAATTAAATTAAATTAACTTTTGAACATCGTTAAAGTTTCTCTTCGAGGTCTGAAGAAGAAAACGAAAGAATAATGTATATTTATTAATTTTAAACTGCCAAGCGGTTAAAAGTAAAGCGGTTTGATGACCAGCTCCTCTCATGTACAATCGAGCTGCTTCAGTTATACTAATGTCTTTAATATTAGTTCTTAGTTGAAGCTCATTGACATGTTATCGAGCTCCTCTCATGTTGGAACTAGGGTTGACTAAAAAAGACAATTTGATGTGATAACTGTGAGGTCGAAAGTTATTCTAAGTTCGTTTTTTTCTCTCGATTTCATTCAAAACGTCAAATCTATATTATAGAAATATCATTATCGTCAACAGAAACAAACATGTACTTCAAAATTCTCGATGAATCACGGTTTGTGGAAGCTCGAGAATTAAAAGGAAGAGAAAAGGTCTATGTGAAGTGGAAATGGGAAGATTGAATGGATTGGAAGAAAAAATTTGGGGAGATTAATAATGACATGTACCAAACCGATAGAGCTGAAAGAGGATGGACCCCATGATAATGGGTTATGGCATGACAAACAAAATGCCAAACAAACATGGAATCAAACAACTAAACAAAAAAAAAATATATATATATATATGTTTTTTTTAATTAAAAAAATTATTGTACCTCGAGTTTCGTACCGTTTCATATATTTTAATTTAATTCTTGTTTTTTGATTTTTTTTAAACCGAGTAATATAAAATTAAAGAGAAGGAGTCAGGCCTCTGCGTAAGGATAACATGTACAAATCGAGAAATGGTATCATAGCCAGACATTGGGTGATGTACCGATGAGGTGGCTGAGCCTGAAAAAGGGGTGGACACAAGGCAACGTGCTAGCAAGGATGCTCGGCTCTAAACGAGAGTAGAATTGGAGGGTCCTCACATCGATTAGAGAAGGGAACGAGTGCCTGTGAGAAATGAGTCCTGAAAAGGGGTAGATTGTGAGATCTCACATTAGTTAGGAAGTAGAACGAAACATTTTTTTTTATAAGAGCGTGAAAACCTCTTCGTAGCTGACATATTTTAAAAACTTCGAGTAGAAAGTTATTCTAAAAAATATAAATTATTTTAAGATTGATTTATTATTATTATTACTTTGACTTTAAGTAAAAAATTCGAACCTCATTTAAAATAAATAAATAAATATTAAAATGACGTTTTTAAGGAAGAAATAGATAAGGAGGAGGAAAAAGGATAAAAAGGGAAATTTGCAAAGTATTTATATATTTATTTATTAATATTATTATTGTAATTTAAAATGGGAGTGGAAAGAAAAGTAATAAAAAAAAGGGTCAGCATTTGGTGGGATTGACCAAAACGGGAGAAGAAGACAAGGGGGGTTCCTAGTTGTTGACCAAATTCACTAAATGCCAAATCCCCTTTGTGGGCTGCACGTTATTTTTATAAATAAATTTCCTTAATTTAATTTAATTAATTTCCTAAACACTCCCTAATTATCACAAAAATTTTAAATTAGAACCTAATTAAATTAATATTAAACGGTAAAAATCATTGCCACATATTAAATTAATTCTTTTAACACATTTTTACGCAGTTTTATCTTATTATAGACACGAGAATAATCTCGTTTCACAAAATAGGAATAAAAAAATTTACGGTAAACTTGTATTCAAAATCGACTTTATTGTAACGATATTTCATTTTTTACGGTAAATTGAAATTAACTTTAACTTTATTATAAAAGAGACTATTTTTTAGTAGTTGAAAATTTTATTTTTTAGATAATATTTATTTTAACAGATCCTTTATGCTATTTAGTTTTGTCTTTATTATAAACACGACAATAGTCTTGTTTCACGAAACAGGAACGAGATAGCAAGAATCATGTTTTTTGGTGAATCCGACAAAAAATTCACGTGAACTTGCAATCAAAATCGACTTTATTGTAACGGTATTTCATTTTTTAGGGTAATATTCGATTAATAAATAAAATGCATTATTTTTTAAAAAAGTGAAAATATATAAAATGTTAAATTAATTACACCTGAGTGGGACCTACTAATTAAAACCTCAAAACAAAACAAGATTATATTATAATTATTTTAATTAAAATTTAAAATATATAATATTAAATATAGTCAAAGTCAAAAAATAAAATAAATTTAATTTTTTAAAAAGAAAGTTGAAACCAACACGACAATGAGTTTGGTATAAATAATTGTGAGTTTTTATTCGCGTGTGTGCGCGGCACATGCTCCACCACACTCACTACACGACAAAACATGCATCCAATTGTTCAACCACTAACCCATTCCAACTCCCTTTTTCTTTTCCCACTATTTAAAAAATATAAAATATTTAATTTAATGTATTGAATTTTCTTCCCCTTTCATTCCTTGCCTTCCAAGCAATCTCTCCTTTTTTTTATTTTTTTAATAAATAATTTAATATTAAGAAAGCTCGTAAACAGAAGGATTAAGTTGATCGAGTTTTTAAACAACCCTAATAGACTCATTTCTAGATAAGGGTATAATTGTCATTATAATATTAAATTTCGTCTAAAATAAACATTAGTGTATTAATTGGATCATAATTTGATTAAGAGTTAGTTAGAACAGATGCCACTAACATTTGATCACATGGGATAATGTTAGGGTTTGAGATAAGGTATTTTTTTTGAATTTAAATTTAAATAAAGTAAAAGCAAAAAGTTAAATGTATTGTACTTTATTTTAAAGTTTTGATTTTAGTTCGTGATGTATGAGTTTCATTATCGACCATATTTTAATTTAGCAAATATTATTTTTTTAGAATAAGATAGCGTGAAATATCGAAATCGAAATTTTTTATCTCTGTAATTTCTCGTAAAAAAATATGGTTGTTGTTGTTAGATGAACACGACTCTCCACAATGGTATGATATTGTCCACTTTGAGTATAAGTTCTCATAGTTTTGCTTTTACTTCCCCAAAAGATCTCATGCTAACCGAGAGAATATTTCTTGATTATAAACTCATGATCATTCTTAAATTAGCTGACCTGAGACTTTTATCATCCAACGGTCGTGTACTTTGAAAATAAATTAAAGTAATTAAATAATAATTATATAAAATTTGAAGTTAATTAAATTATTATATATTAAAAAAATTGAAGTACACAAATGAATGTCTGTAAGGATTGTACCATAGCATTTCCCTTCCCATCTCGTCTTGCATCGTGATCTTCACGGCCGAAAGCAAAAATTCGCCTAATCCGACGGTCCAGATCATTTCTATGCGGGTCCCACGTTATTAAAATAAAATATAATGTTTTGTTTGTATTTAGATTCTGTAAAACGGACCCCAAAAAGGACCATTTTAAAAAAGTATTTTAAATGTTTTTTCGAGGAAATAAACACAAACTTATTTAAAAATATAAAAAAGAAAAAGAATTATAAAAAGAAATCTCAACTATTGTGACAAATTTAAATAAAAATAATTTAAAATATAGTTTTGAACTATATAATTGTCCAAAATATTTTAATACAAGGTTGATTTTGGTAGGTAAATTATTATTATTATTATTATTTAAAAAATTAATAAAAATTAAGTTTGACTAAAATAGAATAAAAATATATAAAAACAAAAACAATATTTTAATCTATAAAAAAAAAAAAAAAAAAAAAATATATATATATATATATATATATCTTATCAATCAGACCGCTGAAAGAAGTGGACAAGTACACGTGGCAGGCGAAGAGAAGGTGATGGTCATTAAGGATGGGACCCACCAGGAGAAGAGTTCGATAATCGTAGCAAAACAAAACAACAACAAACAACTGGTTTTGTTTTTTTCTTCCTTTCTACAAAGAATAAAAACCGATGATTACTGGTGGGACCCACTGTCCAATGCCACGTGTCGATAGCCCATAAGATTTTAAATATATATTTTTTTTTTACAAAAACCCAAAACGGGGCTCCAGAAGAATACGACAAAATCTTAAGGCCACGTTACGACTTATTAACTTTCCAAAAAATTAAAATAATAATAAAATTGTAGTAAAGCCTCCTATCAGACTCTGACAAAAAACATGCCGTCACGCGCTTTGTGAAGAGGACAAAACACGTGTCGCTCTCGTTGGCATTTTAGTAGTTTTAGAAAAATCTTGAGGGTATTTCCGGAAATTTAAAGTTGACGAGCTGGTGGGTTTGGCAAAAATGAGTCCAGACGGAACCCCTTGTCGCCACGTGCTTTGGCGTTGGCCGCACGCAGGAAACTGTCTCCACCTTTTCTTTTTATTATTAATAAAATTCGAAAAAAAAAACACTTTATTTATATATATATAAAACATATTAATTATCCAAAATCAAATTACCTTAAAATTATCGTTACGTAACAGCCAAAGCCCACAACTTACCTATTTTGTCCGGTGCTCGTTTTTAAAACGTGTCTATGAAGTAGAGGTTTTCACACTTTTATAAAAAATGTTTTGTTCCCCTCACACCACCTTGATGTCTAGTTCTGATACCATTTGTAACAGTTGAAGCTCACCGCTAACAAATATTCTTCACTTGGGTCGGTTACATATCAGCCTCTCAGCTTTAAAACACGTATATTAGGGAGAGGTTTCCACATCCGTAGAAGGAATACTTAGTTTTCCTCTCCAAACGATGTGAGATCTCACACATTCATATACTCTAATATTGCCACATATTTTCTAGTATTATTAAATAGTGCTAGTGATACTTGTATTACTATCTCAAGCCCTCGTTACAACTAGGATATGTTGAGGTAGTGATGATACGTTTATTAACGATATACGCTTGTTGGAATAGTGATGTCGATACGAGCATGACTCAATAATATTTAATACATACACTTTTTTTTTTAAACTAAAGATTTAAATCCTCGTACCACTTCCTCGCGGGATGAGATTGAAAATTTTAAAAGTTAAAAAAAAAAAATAATTCGAAAAAATTTGATAATTCTTCGTATATCAATCAAATTAATGAGTCAATCGAGATCAACAATAAATAGAAAAAAAAGAAAAGAAAAGTTTAAAGCCCTAATAAAAAAAAATCTAATTATAAAAAAGAGATTAATTCAATAAATAATCAAAATATTAATTTATTTTTCCCATAACGAAAATTTTCTACCATTCATTATATTCTAATATATATATTTTAAAAAATCATGAAAATATTTTATAATAAATAATCTAAATTGATTAATTAAAATATATTTGTTTTTTTAAGAATTAAAAAAAAACACTTTATTCATTTAAGAATTTACCGCCCAAAAAACCCATTATTTATCTAATTGAATTTTTCCAAAAAGAAAATAGGATAAAATTTTCAAAAGTGGATGTAAATAGTGAAATAATAATTAAAAAAAAAAAAAAAATCCATAATCTATGGACGACGCCCCTGCTTTAGAAAAAAAAAAAAAATAATAATAATAAAAAAAATCCGAAAATGGGTCTGACATTTGGCATTAGCCCATTCTTCCCTTGGAACCTTTCCATTTTCACTAAAATTGACTGACCTCCAAAACCCCTTCTGTTCTTTCTTCTTCTTCCTCCAAAACAGCCCTTCCTCAACGAGACAAAGAACACCCACATTTTAAATATTGCGCTAAAGGAGGAGGAGGAGAGAATAAAGCGAGAACACATTTTTGGGGATTTATATATATATATATATATATATATATATATTGGAATGGTAGGTCCATTGTGAACAGTTCAATTCGGCCGCCCGATTTGTCGTCTCTCTCGTCTCCGTCCACCACCGTCGTTTCTCTCCCCCCTTTGCGATTTTGACCATCAAACGCCCTTTCTCTTTCTTCTCTATTATCCCTTGATCTCCCTGCCCCTTTATCGCCCTTCTCTGTTCTCCTTGTTTCTGTAACAAAGGGTGTTGTTCATCAGAAACCACTGCTTAAAGGGGTTTTCTCGTCTTCAATCATCGCTATATTTCTACCCATTTTGTTGTTTCTTTGAATTAGAGGGGTTTTGATGCTGTTTTGAGTGGAGATCACTGGCTGTGTTCTTGACGCTTCATTGATTTCTTGGGTTTTGGGTTTTGGGTTTTTGATAGAAGAGGAGATGGCTGGGAGTAATGAAGTCAATCTTAATGAATCTAAGGTACTTTGTTTCGTAATCTGTGTTCATTTGCTGTCTATTTGCTAGATTTTGAATTGGGTTTTAATGGTTTCATTTATGGGGTCTCTTCTGTTCTTGTTTTGTAGCTTTTTCCATTGCTTTTAATGGTTATGATTTTGGGTTTCTAAGCTCTCTTGCTTGTATGCTGAGTTTTTGGTAAGTTTTTGTGTTGAAGATTTGAGCACTTTGTTTGACTTCTAGAGGTTTTTTGGATGCTTTCTGTGAACTACTTGACTGGTTTTGAAGTGTTCACGATGGTTTTTGGCTAACAGTGAGCTGGTGAGTGTATTTGTGGTATGTTTTGATGGATTCTTAGTTGCATTTGCTGCTGAAATGCTTGGAGATTATGTCATTGTTTGTGAAATTCCACTTCTGGTTCGGGAGGAGAAGGAAACACCCTTTATAAGGGTATGGAAACTTCTCCCTGGCCCGACGCATTTTAGGAGGCCCAAAAAGGACAATATCTGTTAGCGGTGGGCTAGGACCGTTACATTGTTCTTCAGAATAATCATGTTCATCCTTGATATTGGCTTGGGTTTATCTAATTATCTCTTACTTTTCTTCATTGGGTTGATCTTTGTTGATGCAGAGGGTTGTTCCTTTGAACACATGGGTGCTCATATCTAATTTCAAGCTAGCTTACACCATCCTCCGCCGCTCTGATGGCACCTTCAACCGTGAGTTAGCGGAGTATCTCGAGCGCAAAGTTCCAGCCAATGTGAATCCAGTTGATGGGGTTTTCTCATTCGATAATGTCGATCGAGCTTCTGGCCTTCTCAACCGAGTTTATCAGCCGGCCCCAGATAATGAAGCTCGCTGGGGCATCATTGATCTTGAGAAGCCTCTAAGCAAGTCAAAAGTTGTACCTGTCATCCTGTTTTTTCATGGTGGGAGCTTTGCTCATTCATCAGCCAACAGTGCTATTTACGACACCTTTTGCCGCCGTATCGTAAGTGTCTGCAAGGTGGTTGTTGTCTCGGTTAACTACCGTCGATCGCCTGAATTTCGATATCCATGTGCATATGAAGATGGCTGGACTGCACTCAAATGGGTGAAATCAAAGAAATGGCTTCAAAGTGGGAAGGATTCTAAGGTTCATGTGTATTTAGCTGGTGATAGTTCTGGTGGCAACATAGCTCATCATGTTGCAGCGAGGGCAGCTGAGGAAGACATCGAAGTATTAGGCAACATACTTCTTCACCCGATGTTCGGGGGCGAAAAGAGAACCGAATCAGAGAAGAAACTCGACGGTAAATACTTCGTAACCATTCAAGACAGAGATTGGTACTGGAAAGCTTATCTCCCTGAGGGAGAAGACAGAGATCACCCAGCTTGTAACATTTTTGGCCCCAAAGCCAAAAGCCTAGAGGGAATCAACTTCCCGAAAAGTCTCGTCGTTGTCGCTGGTCTGGACCTGATGCAAGATTGGCAACTCGCATACGTGCAAGGCCTCAAAAACTCCGGTCACGACGTGAAACTTCTCTTCCTCGAGCAGGCGACAATCGGGTTCTATTTCTTGCCAAACAATGAACATTTCTACTGTCTAATGGAAGAGATAGACAACTTTATCAACCCTTGAACTGTTCATACAGCTACTTAACTTTCCTACCCAAGTAAAATGAAAAAAAAAAAAAAAAAAAAAAAAAAAAACAAGAACAAAAGCAAGCTGCTACACCTAACACAGGCTTTCACACAGATGACTTGGGTTTCTGTTCTTTCTTTTGTTGTAATGCTTTGTAGTTATATATATATATATATATATATATATGATATACAGTTATTTCTGCTTCTTTGCTGCTGCTTATTGATACTCAGGAGCTGATATGAGAAGAATGAGGAGCCTTAAAGAGCAGAAAGTTCAGATGCCAAGAAGCCTTAAAAGTTTGCCTGCTTGACTCTTCCAGCCATCAAACAAGTGAGTGTGTGAAGTGTAGGGGTAACTTTTGTTGGTTTATGAATCTTTTGATGAACAAACTATGGGCATTCTGATTTATAAGCACTAATTTTTCACACAGGTTTAGGGTTATGGTTCATCTTGTTTGTGAATTGTATGTTATACATGTGGGTTTAGAGATGAAATATAAAGGCTTATGTTTGTATACTTCTCTTTTAGCTGTTGTGCATTTCTTCTTTTGTGTGGTGAAGTGTTTGTAGCTCATTTCGAGTATGATAGGTTTTACATAGATAGAACACACAGATTTCTCGTTTTTTTAGACGTTATGATCCTACTTAATTGCATGTCACGCTAGATTTTGAGTATTGTACTGTTGTAGAGTCTTTAGTTAGACAAAGTTACGTGAGATGAGTGTAAGTATCTGCTTGAACACGTGCTGTAACAGCTCAAGCCCACCGTTAGTAAACTGTGAGGTTGAGGGTACGGGCGAAAGATGACAATATTTGCTGGTGGTGGGCTTGGGTTGTTACAAATGGTATCAACGTCATTGGACGGTGTGCTAGCTTGGGCTTCGAAGGGGGTGGATTGTGAGATCCTACATTGGAGAAGAAAACGAAGGATTCTTTATTAGGATGTGGAAACCTCTCCTCTAATAGATGCGTTTAATATCTTGAGGCTGACGATGATAGTTTATCTGGTAGCGGTGGGTTTGGATTATTACACATGCAATAGTTGAAAACAAAGGGATAACGATAGATTCTTTAGGATTTGAATGAGAAGATTAGTGATTTCTCTCTCAATCTTCTCAAAGGGACATGGGTTGCCCACGTCTCATCCATAAATAGCATAAAACTTTGCGGCCAATAATGATTGGAGACCATGTCTTAATCATGGACTTCACCATCCTACAAACATTGATTTGATCATTCTTGTCATTTCCTTGTACACTATTCCTAAAAGGAAGGAGGAGGGAGGAGGAAGAGGGTTTGGAATTTGGGATAGCATCAAACTCCCCAAACCTCCTTTTCATTGGTCACCCTATCTCAATCAACATCGAGAGCCTGTTAGGGACACGGGTTCAAAATCAAGAAGCTCTAAACCCATGAGGTCGATTGGTTAGAATGAGCGTTTGAAGCGCTCGGTTGAATTCTTTTGCAAAGTGAATTATACTAAGTGGCGTTTGAAAGAAAAAGGAAAGTAATAATATTTTATTATGATATAATATATAATTTGAAGGGAAAAAAATGGATAAAATAGAAAATTGAAAAGAAAGGGATTGGTTATTGAAGTGTTGGACTGGGCATTGGAAAAGATTGGAACAGCTAAGCTTTTGGACAAAGACATGATGGAATCTTGTCCCAAACATACAATAAAATATTTGACTTCTTTATTTTAATTTTTTAATAATAATAATAATAATAATAATAATAATAATAATAATTAGATTTTTTATTTAGATAGATAAAGAGAGAGAGAGAGAATATATGCTTATGTTTTGCAAATCTGTCAATCACAATGGGAAATCATTTAAACTTTTATTATAATTCAAATTTCAAACCCAAAAGTTCCAACTTTTGACATTTTATTCCTTTCCCCTTTGCCTTTCTTTCCTTTGTCCTTCACCAACATTTTTTTTCCTTTGTCTTAGGAACAAAACATGCTTTTTCCCCTTAATTATTACTTCCTATTTTACCTAATTTCTCTCTTTTCTTTTTCCAAGGTTGGATTTCTTGAATGTGTTCAATTGTATGATTATGGTTTAGTTTCACTTTAGTTTTCATGATTGATCAAACGTCACGAATTAAGTTTTCTGTTCCTGTTGAGCTATGGAAACTAGAGAATTCATTTGTTTGTTCTTTTTTTTTTTAGTACAACAAAAGCCCTTTCAAACTAATGCTGAATCTATGAGTAGATAGGTAGAGACAATCTAATGAACTGAAATATCTTAGTAGCTAAAAAATAAAAGGGAAACAAGCAAGCGAAATGGGAGTAGCCTGAACCGTGAAAATGGGGTTGTGGGAGAACAATATAAGCGCCGTGCTGCTAAGCAAAACGATGAAGTGTTGTACCCTAATGGCGAGAGTCCGATAGCCAAAAATATCATTAGCTTACACTAAAACTTGAATTTAGGGTACGTGGAATCCCATGTGAATATGCAAGGACCAACGTATAAGGCTAAAAACTTCTATGTGACCGACACGTCCTACTTTTCTTTGGAAGGTTCTATAGTCAAAGCATTTATTAAAAAGCTTTTAGGAATGGATATGGAACATTGTATTAGCTATTAAGAGAGCTCGAGTTCTTGGAAACCCTAACATAAATATAATTTAGAAAATTTGAGGGAGCATTTTCTTATAATATTTTTATAGTCAATAGAAGGAAAATTCAAACCTACCCCCCATCAGAGAAAATTTCATACATTTTAACCATTTGAGCAATACTCATGTCAGTTTTGCTCATAAATTGTATAGCTCAACGTTAAGAAACGAAACTCATGTATTTCAATATATAGATATACTTATCCAAAGTTAACTAACCCTCGAGCTACACAAGCTCAAGCTTATAAAACTCCCAATTTAGGCTCCAATATATAAATCTACAAACCAAATAAACATAAGATAAACTACCTAAGTTTCTAGTTCCTAACTCTTCTTCGTTCTTGCACCATCCAAACACAATGCTAGCGATCCTAGAATTTTCAATCCCAAACGTAACAAATGATTAAAAAATCTACAAAATTGAGGAAAATCTAGAACGCGAAAACGACAAAGAAGGTTAAGGTGGACCCTCCGTCTCTAAAAGTGAATGAACAATTGTTCACATAGGTTGACTTTTGAGGGAGGTTCATGAACTTGAACCCCTTTTGAAGAGGGAAAATGAATGGACAAAAGTGGGGTTTTGACATTAAAAGAAAGGGATTCCCTTTGGTTTTGTGTTTTATTTTTTTTCCCCCACTTTCCCGTCATTTTGTGGCTTTGAATTCCATAGCCCGTTCATTATTCTTATGGCCAAATAATTCAAAAACAAAGATGGTTGATGTCCTCATTCTACCAAACCATAAGTTTTTGTTGATTTATGTTTTTTTTTCTTGAAGATTGGGAAGTTAGAGATTGTTTCAGACTGTTCTAGAAAGAGACTTTGGTGAAGAGACATCTAGAAAAAGGTTGTTTTTCCAAAGTTACTTTGGAGAAATGACCTCTTTTTTCTTTTACATAATCGAGGTCTTCCTTGTGTTCATAGTTCTCAACATTACGAAGTTATGAATAGTGATATTAAATAATGTGTTCACTTCTTTAAGTTGCACAGAAATTCTCAAAATTATGAAATTTACTGAATCCTTCAACTTCCGAGTTATGTAGCGAGTTAACAAATTATCACTGTATTAAGTCAGAAATCTTCTATTTGATCCATTATAATGTAGTTTCTTCCTCCAAACTGATATTGACATGAGCCTCGTGCTGATTTCGAGGTCCATGAGTGACCTATCAATGACCTAAGTTTCTTGAACTGTAATAGCAGGGAAGAATCCATAGATTACTTGTTTTTTTGGAAGTTCTTTTATATCCTTCGTATGACTTGGTGTATAACCAATAATATGAATTTCGTCCTTGCCTTCCAAAGCTCTGATCAAATTGGTAGACTAGAGGAAAGGTGTGCTAGTAGTACTGAGTTGGTATGGTTTTTGTGATATTTTAGACCCGCCCTAGTTGTTCGGGTTGTAGATCCTGATAACCCAAATAATCTAACCCAACTCAAACAAACCCATAAAAATTATGGTTGGGTTGGTTTAGTTCACCGAGTTTTAATGAAAACCCAAAATTGCCATCCTACCTAGCTTTTAATATACTCTATAGAAAGGGTTTGGGTTATAAATATAAATGAGCTTAAGAATTTTGGGTTAACAATAAATTCATGAACTTCATGGCTATCTATTATCACAAGTTTGATTAGTTCAACTTGAAAACCGCTCAATCTATAACCCAACCCATATGGGTTGGGTTATCAGTTTCTTTGAAGGCATTCTTCCTTTTGTGGCAGGTTGGTTTCTTTGCAGTTCTTTGGGCCTTTGGCCTGAAAGGAAGAATAAAGTTTTATAACGATTTGGAGAGCTTGGGAGAAGGTTGTTAGGAATTTCCCTCTATACTAGAGCCTGCAACAAGCTAAACAACACGGATGCAGATCGAATAGGGGGGCTACTTTTCTATTGATACTAACTGGAAATTACCAACCATTACAAGCAACGGTAAGTCAGAAATTAACCAAACAGAAATCAGACCTCACCAACTTTCGAGAGAGCTGGTAACCTCTCTGTAACAGTCCAAGCCTACTGCTAGCATATATTGTCTTCTTTGGGGTTTTCTCTTTCAGGCTTCCCCTCAAGGTTTTTAAAACGTCTCTGCTAGGGAGAGGTTTCCACACCCTTATAAAGAATGTTTCGTTCCCCTCTCTAACCGACGTGGGATCTCACACTCTCCTACCCATGAGCCCTAGCAACACAATTCACCTAGAGCCTAAGTGTACCCAAAGCCCAAAATAATGATACCCCACCTCGCCTTACAACGACAATGCATCCTCACTCCCCCTATAAGTTTGGGTAACTTGAGGTCATACTGAGGTTTGGTCGTTAGCTAAGTCGAGCCTCTATCCCGATGTTGGCCTCCAAGGACTTCTCTAATTACCTTTTACATCTTATTCTTATGGATTAGAGCTATGTATCATTAGTAATAACAAACGTACATATGTGTATATATATCCAAAACTATATGCTATAACTATTACCACTACACTCACAAACTAGAATTAGGTCCAAAACCATACAGTCACTTTCACCAAAATGAAGCAGAGTAAAATCATGAACTAGAAGCACAAGTTGCAACCAAAATCACCTAGTAGGATTAGGTCCAAAAGCATAACCTAGAACTAGAACATAGAACAGCATGTGCAAAATTGAAACCGCAGGACACAACGAAAATCAAGAAACAGAACTGCAATCTACTACATGAACTTTTTATGAATTTGGTGAAAGTTCTTCCATACTCTACATGTTGACGACCAAGTTCATCAAACTTAACTTGTTGGTTAAATATTTAGCAAGCTCAGCCTATTACTTGGCAATTCAGCCAATCTCAACTTCCTACACTGCCAAGCGAACTTCAGAAGCATTCATGCATACAAAATCTATTGATTTACAATTATTTATGATATAGAAATTAGCCATTTGTTGCTAGACTCATGATATCTCATTTACTTTTTTTATAAAGAGAAAGAAGAGAAAAAAAAAGATGGCTCGTTCATTAGTGATAAAGAGACAAGTTAGAAATAGAAAGTGAGTAGCTTTAATGATTGTTGCTGACTATGATAGGCAAACCAATAATTTTTCAAACTAGTGTTTTTAATAGCTCATGCTTGCTCGAAAAATTCCATTCCCTCCAAAATAAGTCATCTAATAGTTAATTGGTGAGTTTTTGCTCGAGGGTCACTTTCTCTCGTATCCATAAGCTATTACAAAAAGGATTGATAGACTATACTACCCCAAACAAAATTACAGATGGAAGCACTAAACCATTCTAATAGCTTTCGCAGTCCAAAAAGGAGAGAGGAGGACATGTTAATTTTTTAAAAGAAAAGGAAAGAGGAAGAAAGGAAGTTTGATACTTTACACATGCCTCCATGGCATTGGGAACAATATAACCCAATCATAATCGAACGGAAAGATTTTTATTGCTAGCAATAACTTTCAATCGTTACAATCATGCTTTGCAATTAATCGAATGATTGAGGTACACTCTTTCTTTCATTATCTCCTCAAGAAGACAAAGGCAGAAAGTGGACATTCAAATGCCAAAATGAAAGGCGAGCTAGGAGGATGAAATTGTGTTTGCCATACGAACTAAGTTTGGTTATTTTTACTTGAATAAAGTATTCTCTTAAGAATGACAAAGGACTTTGAATATATGAAATTTAACTGAACCTCTAGAATTCAAAATAGGGTAAATTACTTGTGAGATTCCACATCAGCTTGAGAGGGGAACCAAACATTTCTTATAAGGGTGTGGAAATCTCTTCCTATTAGACGCAATTTAAAACCGTGAGGCTGACGACGATACGTAATAGGCCAAAACGGATAATATCTGCTACCGATGAGTTTTGACTGTTTCATATGATATTAGAGCCAGACACCGAGCATTGTGCCAGCAAGGACGCTAGCCCCCCATAGGAGGTGAATTGTGAGATCCCACGGCAGTTGGAGAGGGGAACGAAGCATTCCTTAAAAGGGTGTGGAAACATCTCTCTAGTAGACGCATTCTAAAACCGTGAGGTTGACGGCGATACATAATGAGCCAAAGTGGACAATATTTGCTAGTGGTGGGTTTGGGCTGTTACATACCCACTTCTCTAAACAATGTTATCTTATCTATTTGCCCATCTAGCCAAATTGGAGAGAGAGAACATAGATGATACAAAGATAGAATAACTTGTCTAAAATGGAGAGAAACAATAGACAACCGATGTGAATGTGACATCTTGCACTGGTTCTTTACAGTATCTAGTCTATTCATTTTACATGCTCGCCATTTGCAAGTCTTGAAAGCAACAGGCATTGATAATGTGGATCCAATCAGCTTTTTGGCCACAAGTGATATATGATCTAAATTCAAGTGGAGTAGCTATGTAATCATTTCATTGTGGTCCCAAAAGAAATTGCACATCAGACTGGGGAAAAATACGAGGGTCCAAAGAGAACTTACCCAGCGCTGGTCATAAAACAATGAGCTCCATTCTAGACAAACTCATCAAAACTCATCTTTACAGGCTTCCAGATCCTCATCCCAGGGATTCATGAAACCAAACAATAAAGCATCTACAATCAAATCAGAGGAAGAGTAAAAAATTCCTATCTGATTAAACAGCCAAAAGTACAAAAAAGAAATCCAGAAACGGATGGAAAGAACTGTTACCGTAGATGAATATGTTGATCGCTCAATTGCTGCTCCAGAAATACACAAAAGAATTGAACGGAAGTGCAGAGATTCCTGATTGCTCAAATGAACGGCCACAGCTATAAGCAACAATGTCCATTACAAAATAAAAACACAAACAAACGAATCGTTAACCAAAATTTACGTTTCCGAAAAGAACAATATTCAGCAAAGACGAAGAAGAAACGCTCACCTCTTCAGCCCAGCTCTATTGGTGGAGGAGAAGAGAAGAGAAGAGAGCAACATGAAAATGGTACGCGCGAAGCCAAAAATGGCCCGTTCAGTTCTTCCGACCGCACCCCGCGTAATTCCTTAAAAAAAAAAAAAAAAAAAATAATAATAATAATAATAATAATAATCCATTTACTCTCTTTTCTTTCCATTTTCAAATTTGTTTAATAAATTTGTTAATTTTAAAAATATCAAATATCTCTGACATATTAAAAATTTATAAAATAAAATCGTCTCTTAAATATAAAATTAAAATTAAAATGTATGGCTAATAATACTATAAACTTTTAAATTTGTCGAATATATTTTAATTATTTAAAATATAAAATAAGTCAATAATCTATCAAATTTCAAATTTAGTCCGGTAATAAACAAAAATATTAATAATCTATCCAATTAAAAATTTAGTCGGCTAATAAACATAAATATGCACGTTCAAAAATTTACTAATGATCTATTAGACTAAAAGCTCGCACTTATTTGATATAAAATTAAAAATTTAAATATCCGATAAAGTTTATGACACAAATCCAGATTGGACGCAAACTCAAAAATTTTAAATAGGACGTTTTAAGGCCCGTAACCAAATAGAGAAAAAAAAACTACTCAAACTTGTAATTTAATTTTTAGGAGTCGTTTGGATGGAATTGAATAGGGTTGGGATGAGTCGGGTTAGAATCTCTTTATTTGGGCATAATAGTATCATCTCGTATTATGAACATTTAATAGTAATTTTGTCGTTGAATTTTAAACTCGAAAATCTCGAGATTTGACTTTGGTAGCAATTTGGTATACGCCATAGTCTTTCACAACAACCTTCTATTATAAGCAATACAATATGACAAGGAACACAAAATAACATTATAGTTATAGACATGAAGGTTGCGTTATCACAAAACATGATAGCCAACAGTGCACCACGTCATTCCCTAATCATGTGTCATAGACACTTACCAACGCCGACATGACACGTTTGGTCAAGTTCAATGATCTTGACCACGACATAAAGAAGGAATTAATATTTTTTCGATTTTATAGTTTTTTTTTTCAAGAATATTCATTAAAATTTCATCACACGCACACACACACATATATATATATATATATATATATATATATATATATATATATATATATATAATATAAATAATAAAAATAAAAAAATTAATTTGATAAGAAGGCAATTTAAGTAGAAACAAAAATGGTAAGAGAAATGGAAAATTCACAAAGCGCTTGTTCAACGCGAGGAACGAGGAGTTATTAATCGTCCACAGCACACCTACCCATTTCGCCCATACCCACTACTAATATCCATTCATTATCCAATTCCCATACGAAATTCAACTCATGAACTGATATTTTATCTTCTTCCTCGCACAATCCATCTCTTTCCCACCACACAGGTTAGGTTTTCTTCCCCTTCTTCCTCCTTGCGAGTTATATGCATGTTGTTTGATGTTCGTCAGCTCTTAGAATTGAATTGAATTTAACCCAACTTGTATGAATAAATTCATTTTCTAGTGTGAAAGAATGTCAATCGAGGGGCTAAGTTATTGATATTAGTAGATTGCCCATTGGGATTTGGGATTATGGGTTATTTTTACGGGACCTGATTGAGCTTTAATTGTTTTTGACGTAATTTCCAGCAATTTCTTAACAGATCATTTGGGTTTTCTTGTTTCTGGGTTGTGGGAAACAGCTATGGAATGAAGTCGGGGTTCAGATGAGGGTTAATCTGAAGTTTTACGAGTGTGGCCATCGACATATTATAGGGTGTTCTTGAACTAAGATGTATGGTATCCCAAGCTGGGACACCATTGGTGATATGGGTTACGCTTTGAGTAGACTAGAGATTGGTTCTGATTGTGATGGCGACATGAGTATCAATGCAGCGGTTGAAGGTCAAGTGTCCAATAAGCCTTTGAATTATTTAGATGATGAAATTGCACAGCTTACTAGAATGAAATCAGGGCCTAGTTCACATTTGAGTCAAGTACTGCCTGGGAAGCGGGAGGTATATATTTCCCCTGTAAAAATGTTGGCGGGCCGGGAATGTAACTATTCAGGGAAGGGAAGGTTCTCAGCTGGAGATTGTTGTCACATTTTGAGCAGATATTTGCCTGTTAATGGTCCATGGCTTGTGGACCAAATGACGAGCCGAGCCTATGTCTCGCAGTTTTCGTCAGATGGTTCTCTATTTGTTGCAGGATTTCAGGTACCTCCGAGCAACCCTTGTATTAAATGTTAATATTTGAAATCTCGTTGTGGCTTCGGATCAAATTTGGTCAGTTGGAGAACAAAATTTAGCTTTGTAGCTCTCTCTCTATAACTTATTATTTTTTGTTTAATAATTTTGATCTTTTTCGTTTGTCCTAATTGTACTATTATCTGTGTTGTTCCTTTCCTGTTTTTAGTTCTCATAAATGAGTTAAATGTGCATAATCCTTGTAGTGTCTATATTTCCTCTGTCGAAAAATTGGCTCGTGGGAGATTATTACCTTGTACTGTAGCTATTAACTAATTACGAGGACATTTGTTGGCAGGGGAGCCACATTAGAATTTATAATGTGGATAATGGGTGGAAGGTTCAAAAGAACATTCTTGCAAAAAGTTTGCGGTGGACAATTACTGATACATCACTTTCTCCTGACCAGCATTTCCTTGTAAGTGTTTACTCGAGAGACTGTATGTGTATCAAGCCTTAGGTATCTGCTTCTGTTGCACTTTGGCATTATAGAATAGCTTGTTGGCTATTTATCTTCTCTAGTTATCTAACATTTGTTTGGGAATAAGTAATTATTAATTGTAATATGTTGCATGTCTTAATTCGCAGATTCTTGTGCTTGAATTTTCAATTAACTTAGTTAAAAATCTTCTTGCATGTCTTTACGTGTTACTGTTTGGTTGCTAAGGTTTTTGTTTATTTTGCTTGGTTAATTTTGATAAATTACAAATGTACATGTCTGGTCATAAAATCACAAGATTACGGAATTTTGGTTGTTCGTGATTGGGTTGAAAACCTTGTTTCTTAACAATTGGCTGAAACCCCATTGAAAGAATAGTAGCATTATCATGATGGAAAAGCATCCTTTTGATGTTTTAGGATGAATTTATTATTCATTGTTTTTGAATAATCTAATTTATTGGTCTTGTTGTTTAAGGTCTATGCCAGCATGTCACCAATCATCCACATTGTTAACGTGTCATCCGCCGAAACAGAGTCTCTGGCAAATATTACGGTATGGGTTCAAAATTTACTAAAATCTGAAATTTCAGTTGATATCGTGGATTGAAATATATTTCTTTGATGCTATATAACTCATATTATGTAATGGCATAAATCCTTGGCCAACCTCTTGTTTTATTGACTGTGATTCTCCGTACTTTGACTGTTTAGCTAATGTACTTTGGAATGTTGGAAGTATCTTAGCTACAAAAAGAATATATATATATATATATATATATAAGTCTACTTTAGTTGTTGGCATCTCTCTACTATCTGAGACCTTATTGAACTTCTAAGACTATAGGAAATCTGGATTTTTCATTAGTCATATTGAGTACCCTTTTCTCAATGTTAATTTTCTTGCTTCATTTTCATATTAAAACGATACAGGAGGTTCATGAGGGATTGGATTTCTGTGCACATGGTGATGGAAGAGATTCTTTTGGAATTTTCTCTGTGAAATTTTCAACAGATGGACGAGAACTTGTTGCTGGAAGTAGCGATGATTCTATATATGTCTACGATCTTGAAACTAATAAGCTTTCGCTTCGAATTTTGGCTCACAGAGTAATGTTCTAAATCATTCTCTAGTATTTACACAATATGCCTCATGTGCCTGTAGAGTTTTTTTTTTCCCAATATTTTGCTTTATTGTTAGTGCATGCAAAGAAAAAAAAAAAAAAAAAAGAAATAACTTTAGGCATTTTAATGATTCAAACTGTTACATTTCTTGTATTCGTAAAAATCTGTGATATCCAATTGTTAGGAAAAAAAAATGAAGAAAGAAGAACTTTTCATTCTCCCTTGCTCTTTGATTTATCTAATTTATTGGCTTTATTGTTTAAGGTACATGTATGTTTTCTAGAGTTGACCTGATAGGCTACCTAACCTCAAATTTATGCAGAAAAGTACATCTTGCAATGAATTGCGAGACTTACTGAAGTTCTATATTCGAACTACTGAATAATTCCAAACTTTCTTTTGTAAGATGACATCCACAAAAGAGCAACAACCTGAATTCCTTTGTCCATTTACTACTAGACAGTTTGTCTGGTGTCACTGGTTGGGAGATGGTTTGATGATTGGTGATATGGTTGACAGTCTTAATCCTTCCTGTCAACGTGTGTCTAATTTGAATATCCTATACAGTATTCATGTAATTTTCCAGATCAGTTTGGTCTCCCGACATGGTTAGAAACATGTTTATGATGGAAACTTCGTGTGTATTCCCGAATCATTTTTTTTGGAATAGTTTCTGAAGGCTGTTCTTTGTTTTTAAGTATTGTTGCAAAAAAAAACATACTTTTATTCTTGTCTTTCCTTTCCCTTCTATTTTTATTTGTTTTGAAGTATCCTTAACTATTTCTCCCAACATCTACTGACCTTATATAGGCTAGAAACTTTCTGAAGCAGACAAAGAATTGGTAAGTTCAAGAGGATTCTTACCAGTTCATATACTAATTCTCTCTGTTGCACCCAGCGTTTTATTCATCTTTTATTTTGTTTCGAAAAATATTATCTTGTACTTCACTTAATCATCTTCATGAGCTAAACTTACTTACCTGTGGAGGAATCTTTGCATATTATGTACCTGCTGAGTTTTTTGTTAATTGTTTCATTACAAAATTTCCTTGCATTCTAAGTTTTCTCTTATTGGGTGCACAGTCTGATGTGAATACTGTGTGTTTTGCTGATGAAAGTGGCCATCTGGTTTATTCTGGAAGTGATGATACTTTCTGTAAGGTACAAATCCGCTACAACTTCGAGGACATTTTGCTACTTTTTGTCAAAGATTGACCACTTTAGTTTAGAAGGAAGCGTATGAATGTTTTGTTCCATTATTTAACAAATTTCCAATTTTTCTTGCATGAATCTTGGAGTGACTTTAGGCCTTGCAACCATAGTTTTCCCAAAACTTAGGAATTAGCCGAACCCAATGGTTTCAATCACCTAATGCAACTAACTATTTGCTAATCCTGAAAGCGTGCGGGCTCGAGGATTGTATATTTGAGAAGTTTGTTCTTTTCCTTGTATTAAAATGATAGATGTATTTTTGTAGGTGTGGGACAGACGCTGCTTTATATCTAAAGGTAAGGCTGCAGGGATTCTAGAAGGACATGTCGAAGGTATCACATTCATTGATAGTCGTGGGGATGGTCGATATTTAATTTCCAATGGTAAAGACCAGACCATCAAACTTTGGGATATCAGAAAGATGTCCAACAATGCTACTCAGTACGTACCCTTTTGATACTCTCTAGATATGCACTATATTTATACCTTTTCTTATTAGTCATTCTGGGTATTTGTTTCTCATCTGATGCTAAGAAACTGAGGGTCATTTTGTTTTCTCTGAGTAACTACTCTTCTACCATCATGAATTATTTTGTATTTCAAACGAGTTCTTATGATTTTTCCCCTTAATACAAGTGTGCTTGTTGTCTAATGCAATGCATGGCTTGAAAATAAAACACGAATAATAAATCAAATTGTATCGGTTTTGTAAGGAACCTTAAGAGGGAGTAAAAATCTCGGTCTCCACAATGATAGTTTATTTGAATTGTTTTTCCTATAAGTTGAAATATGGCAAGACGGCTCGTTTTTTGAAGACAGTAAGTATGGTATCTTTCCTAAAATGGAAACTCTTTTCATTCATGAACAACCCTCCTCTTTTGTTCCAGCTACAATAGGCCCAGAAACTATGATTGGGACTATAGATGGATGGATTATCCACTCCATGCAAAAAATTTGATGCATCCACGTGATCGATCTGTTGCTACATACAAGGGTCATTCAGTCCTGCGAACGCTTATCCGTTGTTATTTCTCCCCGGAATCTAGGTGAGCTTTTGTGGCTGCAACTGCACATTTATGACTGTATTACGACCAAGATGTTAACTATTTGCTCTGCTGCATGAAAATATTACCTGTGAAGTTTTGCATTATGCAGTAGTTTGTGCTATGCTATTTAAGCTTTGTTTCAAGGAAGTATTAATTTCATTCGATATCGGCTTCATTTTTCAATAGACCTTATTTTATTGTGAATCAAATTTCTAGTTATCGTGCTAGATACATTGAAGATGGTTAATAGTTGAGACTATATTTTTATTTCCCCTCTGCAGCACCGGCCAGAAGTACATCTACACCGGATCTCACAATTCTTGCGTTTATATCTATGATTTGGTAAGTCATTTGACATTTATTTATATGCATCTTATTTTCGTGTGAGGTTTTAAGTTGACGTCGGAGCCGGGAAATTATTTAATTTATACCTCCGACCCTCCTTAGTAATATAACATCAGAATATTAGTCCGATGCCACGCACATGGAAACATTTATTTATATTACTACTAATGTGCAAATGCAAGGGAGTTGGTTATACATAGGAGTGGAAGGGGAGGAAGGTAGGCAATGATTTAATTGTTTATGCTTAAGTGAGAATGCTCGAGAGGGCGGTTCTGATAGAACCCGACATATATTAGATTAATGTGAGGTACTTTGACTCTCCCTCTTTTGACATCACTCAAGCTCTGATTCAACCGCAGGATTGCCTGCCTTCATCTTCTAAACCACTCTATTTATAACAAAACTCTCTTATAAACTCTGTCTAATTACTAACAGTCTCTTAATATCCCAATAACATTCCTATCAGATTCTAAGTTCCCGGATATTGGGAGTTGCCGTACTGCTTTAGCTTATATATTTCAATACTTGCTCTTTTGGTTTCCATTCAACAATGTTGTCATTTGCAGATCATAACTTTCTTGGCTTGTGGACTAAGTCTATTGGCTTCATTGAAATCTCTTGCTGACTTTCTAGGACACGGGTCATAGCTGAATCACTGGTTTACCTTAAAGTTTACGGAACTCTTTGTTAGTTAGCTCACTTGTTGTTTCTTATGCTGAACACAAGCGAGGAGAGTGTTACTAAGTTTTTGGTTCATTATTATATTATCATGGTTTTAGAGCAAGGATTGTGTGTTTAAACTCTTGAAATATCATTTTCTATTTAATTAGTATCAATAGTGTGAGATCCCACATCGATTGGAGAGAGAAACGACTGCCAGCGAGGACACTGGGCCTCAAAAGGAAAAGCCCAAAGAGGAAATATCTGTTAGCAGTGGGCTTGGGCTATTACAAATGGTATCAGAGCCAGATATCGAGTAGTGTGCTAGTGAGGACGTTGGGCTCCGAAGGGGGGTGGATTGTGAGATCCCACATCGATTGGAGAGGAACGAGTGTCAGCGAGGACGATGGTCACAAAAGGAAAAGTTCAAAAAAGACAATATTTGCTAGCGGTGGGCTTTGAGCGGTTACAAATAGTTTTTTTTTGTTTGTTAATCATTGGATTGTGAACAATGAGTATAAAAATTATACATCCGCTAACCTATTTCTGGTCCTAGAAAATTGTATTCCATATATCTTATAACATTTTTATTTAGCATTATCTTTGTTGTTCTTATGTCCTTTGTAGTTAACTGGAGATCTAGTTGCAACACTGAAGCATCATAAATCACCAGTAAGAGACTGTAGCTGGCACCCTCAATATCCCATGCTTGTAAGCTCTTCATGGGATGGGGATGTTGTCAAATGGGAGTTTCCAGGCAGCGGTGAAGCACCGACTCCTCCGAACAAGAAGAGAGTCCGCAGGCGACATTTCTATTGAAAACTGCTGAAGAAAACTGTAAGGCAAGCTCTTTCTGGTGGATTATAGCTTGGCAAATGCAGTATATCTTGCTCTGTGATGCATGCATCCTATCATACTCTAAATAAGATGCAATTAGTATGCATTTTATATCTCACCGTTGCAGTATTTTGTTGGTTCTACTTAGACGAATCTTTGATATAATGTTTCTGTCTATAATCTATGTGAATAATATGATATAATACATACATACATACATACATATATATAGTGTATAAATTTGTTGAATAATGATCAACAAAATGGTGGAAATATATTTCTTCTTAATTCTCACCTTTTATTGTTTTTAGAGTAGGGATAGAATTATTATTGTTCTTATTTCTGCCGGTGCCACCCACTTCTAGATTGTTAGATTTGTTCAAAATATGGTAGAAAGTTAGATTTGGGTGAGATTCTGTTACATTTTACTTGTACTGTGAGATCCCACATCGGTTGGAGAGGAGAACGAAACATTCTTTAGGAGGGTGTGGAAATCTCTCCTTAGCAGATGCATTTTAAACCTATGAGGATGACGATGATAGGTAATGGGTCAAAGCGGATAATATCTGCTAGCGGTAGGGTTGGGTTGTTACAAATGGTTTCAAAGCCAGACAATGAGCGGTGCCAGCGAGGACGTTGGGCCCCCAAGAGGGGTGGATTGTGAGATTCACACCAGTCGGAGAAGAGAATGAAACATTTCTTATAAGGGTGTCGAAACCTTTCCTTAGTAGACACGTTTTACAACTGTGAGGCTGACGACATTACGTCATAAATATCTGCAAACGGTGGACTTGGAGCATTACAAATGGTATCAGAGCCCGACATCGGGCGGTGTGCCAACGAGGACGTTGGGCCTCCAAGGAGGGTGGATTGTGAGATCCTACATCAGTTGGAGAGGAGAATAAAACATTTCTTATAAGGGCGTGAAAACCTCTCTCTAGTAGATACATTTTAAAACCGTGAAGCTGACGACGATATGTAATAGGCCAAAGGAGACAATATCTGCTAGTGGTAGATTTAGAACGATACATGTATGGATGAGAAAATGGAGGTGATATGAAGTGACCGGAATGATTTGTTCAGAAAGAAAGATTTATGGAAACATAACTAGACTACCAGTACGAGTTAGTGACCTTCATTAAATGGTCTTGTCCTCTTTTGTCACAAGAAAAGGATCTAATAAGTTCATTAAGGTTAGCTAAATTATTGATGGGTAACGAACTCGTGCTACCATCATTATTGCTGTTATATGGCAGTCGAGTAGGGTCCCGAGACTCAATATCTATCTAGCTAGGCCCCTCCTATCACGTAAGATGTACGCAGGTCACTCGATATTAACTTTCCATCAAAGGTACTCAAAAGTGTTGAATATGAGAATTTAAGAGACAAATAATTTTGTGCAGCAGGTTGAGGAGGAGGCTGTAAGAAAGAGCCACACATTATTGAGTGTGCTGATAATTGATAGCAGTTGGTCCAACTCCTACTTCAAATATAAAAAGCCTTTACTATAATGGTTTACCAATTATTTGCATTTGTTTTAAATTTCTTGTGAAGCAAAGCAAAGAATAATAATACACGACAAACATGTTACGGGTTTCGATTCAGTATGGTTGAAACTTGTGATATCTTTGCAATGATTTTCAATACGTTAGTTTGTGTCGTTTATTTCTTTTAGGCGACTGTTAGTGAAATCATATTAACGTTATTTAATTATTTGTAGCTAATGAAAGTAGTATTAAGTTAGACGATCACTTGTATGGGACTATGGGACAAAGAGCAGCTCAAAATTGTTATGAGAACCGATTATAATGAACTAGAAAGGAAAAAAAGACACAAAACATCGAGACATGAAAAGATAAACTATTTATTTAATAATAGAATATGACCCGCTAATCCTACTTGTGGAAGAAACTTTTGTAAATTATTAAGAACCCTTTGAATAATTATGAACATAAAAGGTAAAGTAGATTTTCACTTTCTAAGCGATTAAGAATCTTCGCTTAATAATTATGGTCCCATTTATTCAACCTCAACCCTTTTTCTCTCTTAACCTTCTTTTTAGAACGGAAAGAAGGTATATTTAACTCGTTTATTTTATGTTAAGTTGCATGTTAGTTCTTTAATCTTTGTGTTGGGTATTTATTAGATTCATGAACTTTAACTTTAAAATGTTTACTAAATTGAATGTTCAAGTATGAATCAGACAAGTTATAATATCTAAGAATCTGATAGACATAAAATTAAAAATTAAAAGAGTCTATTATACATTGACCTTAATAATGTTTAGGAACGAAATGCATAGAAAAAAAACCCTAATTCTTCTCTTTAGCATCGTTCAACCGATAATAGAAGAGAGTTTTAAAAAATAAATAATAATAAAATAAATCAAAATTTATACATATAATTGGAGAAACATTCATAGGTTTCCTCCAAAAACAATTACATAAATAAGAAGTTTTCTTATTTTTGAGCCTAAACACAAACAAATAAACGAATATTTAAAAGTAAAAAAAACACCACTCCCCCTCCGAGATTTGTGTACATTCATTAATTAATTATCCAAAACTATGTAATTTATAATTTTAAAAAATCATTTTCTTTTTTCACCTTTACTTACTTTCTTCCACTTATGCCCCTGATGTAGTATGTGAATTTCCAGATTTCACCCTCTCCACTCGCCGCACTGCTCCGTCGGCCTGGTTTTCTGTTTGCCGGCCTTCTCTGGGCACGGCGTCTGTATTGGTGGCACCATACAATTGTACTGCAAACATAAGGAGCTACTCAGAGGAATCTCCGCCGTCGGATTGATCTCGATTCCGGTCAGAAAATTGTGCTGCAGATACAGAGTTTGAATATTCGCAGCCAACAATCGATCCACAAGGCTGTTTGGAACTTCACCGGTGAAGCGGTTGTTGTTCAGGTAAAGATTCTGCACGGAGGAAAACATTGCCGATACTGGACCTGAGAAACGGTTGTAGCTGAGATCGACAGTCGGGATCGCCACCTGATCAACCGGCTGGATCGGGCCGGTGAAGAGGTTCCGTTGCAACTGGAGGTTGACGATCGGGAAACTGAAGATCTGAGTTGGAATGGTTCCGGTGAACTGGTTCATGCTGAGGTCGAGGTAGTTCAACTGGTCGAGGCGGCTGAGGAGGCGGAAGACGGGGCCGTTGAGGCGGTTCCATGAGAGAGAGAGGTAGTTGAGAGAAGGCGGAAGAGAGTCCGGGATAAGAGGCCCGGTGAGATTGTTGTGCTTCAGATCAAGACGATTAAGGCTACGGAACGGAAACATAGGGACTGAACCTGTGAGGCGATTATGGCAGAGGATGACATTGGATAACTCCGTGATCGTTCCAATAGATCGAGGAATTTCTCCGGTGAGTTGATTGTAACTGAGGTCCAGAGTCCTCAAACTCCGAAGCTCGCCGAGATTCGCCGGGAGAGTACCAGCGATGAAGTTCCGACTGATAGCGAGAAAACGGAGGTTCTTCAGTTGGAAGAGAGACTCTGGCAGAGCTCCAAAGACTCGACCAGGAACAATGGTGAACTCCGTGAGTGCTGAGAGCTTGCCAATGGCAGGATCGATCCGGCCAACCAAACCAGGCGAACCAGCACGAGGATCCCCTAGGTTTAGGGCAACGACCTTATCAGAATCACAGAAAACACCAGCGAAATTACAAGGATCAGCCGTGAAATCCCAAGACGCGAAGAAATTAGAACCCGGCAAATCCTCCAAACCCTTCCGTATCGATTGCAGAGCCAAAAAATCAATCGGATCCACAATCGCATCCGAAAACCAACAGCATTGCACCAAACACAACAAAATCACAACATAGCTTCTCATCCGCATCCTCAAATCCCTCTGCTTCTTCTCCTCCGACATTAGAGCAACAGCAAGCTCTGATAGAGAGAAACCAACACAAACACAATACAGTTAAATAGTGCAACCAACAGGATACTTCAAGAACTCTTTCCCGTGATAAACAAACAATAGGTTGAAAATGAAGGAGATATCTCGTGAGAAACCTCTATATTAATGGCGGAAACCTGCAAAAAAGAGATCAAAAACAAAAAGAACTCCCAAACCGCGAGATCGATTAGCTTCAACAAGACGCAAACAGAGAAAAGATCACAGAATCCTCAAACAAAAAAGAAGAAAAAAATTAAAATTAAAATCAAAATCTCCAATCTCTATACTGGCTTTGCTTTTGGAAGAACTTTAATGGCTTGAGAGAGAAGATTCAATGACTACAGCCACAGCCGCTCTCAGTTCTCTGCAACACCAAACGAACCAAAAAACGCTTTTCTCTTCTTCCTTTCTTTAATGGCCGAATATTCATTTATTTGTTTGTTTATTATATTTGAGGGGGTTTAGGTTTGGAGGGCAAACGGTTGTCCGAGCCTGGAGGTTTGGATTAAGGCTTTGGAGACAGTGGTCACGTGCCGGAGATGGTGGGTTGGTTGGGGAAGAAGAGACAGAGAGGTCAAGAGCGTGACGGCCGTGAGCTTTTGGTTGATGTGGACTTGACGGCGTTAAGTTTATAATAGTCACGCGAAAATGCACGTTGGTCAACTATTGAATCGAAAATGCTTCAACAAATACTATATAAAACAAATACCATATAAAACAAATACCACATAAAACAAATACCATATTGATTGAAATATATTTTTATTCCATTTCTAGAATAGTAATTAATATTTTTTGGAATAAATTCAATTTTATACATGAATATAAAATATCTATATATATCTCAAAATTAACTCATTATATATTTAAATAAATAAGGATAATGGGTAAGAAATGATCAGTATTGCTCAGTTGTTGGTAGAGCAAAGGATCGAAAATCCTCGTGTTACCCGTTCAAATTTGTCACGAAAATAAATAAATATAATATGCCAGAAATGGCCAGTATAGCTCGGTTAGTAGAGTAGAGGACTCAAAATCCTCGTGTTACTGAAAATGATTATTATATATATATATATATATATATTAAATAAATAAATAAAGGAATGTGTCGTAAACTTTAAGAATTTTAATATGATAAATGAACAAAAATAGGAGCAACAATATGAATCTCCTCGACAACCATTGTAACAACCCAAATCCACCGCTAGTAAATATTGTCCGGTTGAGCCCATTACATATTGTGAGTCAGCCTCACTAGAAGTTTCTACATCCTTATAAGGAATGTTTCGTTCTTCATTCCAAGCAATGCAATGTGGGATCTCACAATCTACCTCCTTGAAGGCTCACGTCCTCACTTGCACACCATCCAGTGTCTGACTCTGATACCATTTGTAACAATCAAATCCCACAGCAAGTAGATATTGTCTGCTTTAACCCCTTATTTATCGCTGTCAGTCTCCCGGTTTTAAAACACATCTACTATGAAAAGGTTTCCACACCATTATAAAGATTACTCCAATTTCCTCTCCAACTAATGTGTGATTTCACAACCACAACATACATTATACAATCATCACATTGAGTATAAACCTCAAAATATGACCGGTATACATCTTTCTTAACCCTAAATTCCCAAAGAACAAACTATTTGGAAGAACAAAAATTACAAAAAAAAAAAAAAATAATAAATAAATAAATAAAAACCTAATATAAATAATATCATGAAACTTCCCTTTATACACCTTGGAAATTCTTTAACAAGTAGTTTTACTTCGTAATCTTCCAAGCCAAACACTTTACAAATATGGACATATTTCATATTATTCCACCAACAGTTACAAAAACCTTCACATATTTCAGAAATTTCATTCACAAGATCTATACAAGAGAGAGAGAGATTCACATACTTTGGCAGATGGGCATGATATTTATTTGTCACCCTTTAACCACAATAAGATCTGCAAGTTTTAGAGATTCATTAGATCAGCCTGCCAAACAAAGAAAGGAATCAAGTACTGATAAATCTGGAAGGCCAAGGTTTCAGGGTTCAACCTTCTTCAGAAGAGGTGACCATGTCACCAAATATTTTGTCATTCTCGTCGCTACATATGTTTTCGTACTCAATATTGCTACTACGGTCGGGCTCTTGATCAGTTGAAACATCATTTACATCTTGGCAACCATCATCATCATCATTATCCTCCAATGCCTTGCAAGGTTCCTCCTGGCATGTGTGTTCAAAAGTAACTGCAATTTCAAAGTTAGCACTATTGGCAACAAGAGCGTATGATTCACAGCTTAAAAGGATACATTAGTCGCACCTTTGTTCAAAGAAACTTGTTCAGTGGAAGGGAAATCGAAATCGCTGTTTGAGAAGTATAAGTCACAAGGGGAACCATCGATCCTTGAACCTTCAACTTGAGTAGATAGAATATTTGGGGATTTTGGAGCCATGCATGACTCGCTTGCTCTTTTTTCCCAATACATCTCATTTAGATGATGACAAAGGGGAGTACAAGACTTCTCGCAGCTTGCTTGATCAAAATCAATAAAATTTTCCATCCTTCTCGATGAACCTTCATGATATTAAAAGGATAGTATGGGTAACCATGCTCTATTTTATCTTTAGATGAAGTTTTGAACCAAAAAAGAAAGAAAGAAAGAAAGAAAGAAAGAAGATATGGCATAAAAAGGATTAGCAATAGCATCAACACCAACTAAAGATTAATCTGCACAATTCTCTTCTATAAACTCACAGTACGGAAGGAAACCAAACCAACAAATAGAAGCAATAACAAGTTTAAATAGACAAGCCATTCATAAGTTCAAGAGGATTTTTATTTCTCACCCCCATCTGAGCTCTCTGTGGAGCTAAGTGATGCAGGTTTGGAGTGACAAATAACGACAATTTCTTCAGTAACTTTGACCACGGACTGGTACGTCTCGGAAGAAGTAGGACTGGAACATCTTCCCAAAACAAGCCCTCTGAATCCACAAAAACAACCGAACAGTCAATATTTTATAAAAGAAACCTTCTGTTAGCAACAGATCACAACAAATGTTAAAGCTCATATATAAACCAAAAAAAGGAATAGCATACACATCCATATGCCAAAATAGAATTTAAACCTATTTTGTTTTATCAAACTTGATCAGAAAAGTAAAATTTTTTAGGACGAAAATGAATTTAAAATAATATAGTTTTATAAAATTCAGTTTCGAAACGTAGATCTTAAAACAGTTTCAATGATCTCAAGATTCAATGTTCCCAAGTCTATATTCTACAAAGATTTAAGAAACCCATATGATACAAGAATTATTCTGTAAGATATTGAAACTAAGAACTTGTACTCGCCTGTCATTGCAGTCAGATTTGAGGCTGAGGCAATGGTCAAAACAAGGTAACAGTTCCTTCTCCGCGACTTCAATTTCTTGAACTGGGACTTTTTCGATTTCGAACTCTCCACCAGCTATACTACTGATTCTCGGAGAAGTCATTACGTAAATCTACAGTAGAACAAATCAAAGTATTAATGTGTCAAGATAGTGATATAATACTTCCCACACATGAAGTACCTTTGAGTTTTGCCAAATTGGTAACCTTCCAGAGCTTATTTGTAATTCTGCATTTGATAGAAACCAGTGGGATTGCTCATGAGATATACCAGATTGACCTCTGACTCTAAGAACATTTTGTGCACTAGAACCATCATTCAACTCCTGGAAATCAAAATCATACGTTTCCTCAGTATTTGTTCTTCCATTCTGAATCGTTTTGGTTTTGGTTTTGGCTACATCTTGCCCGTCAAAGGTGGATTCGATAATGCATTCCCCTCTTTCTGAATAATCTGATCTTCTACATGCATCCCACCACTGAATAGGCTCAACTTTTAATTTAAGATCATCTTCCTGCATATGTAAGAAAGAACTTGATTCGGTTCTTGAACTGTGGAGACTTGGTTCAGCACCAAAAGAAGGCAGAAGTTCATGCTGAACTACATGACCTGAAGGAGTATAAACCAATAGATGCTCCAAGGAGTTGGACTTTGAGTTTACATGCTGAATATTGTGAGAGAGTGTATTATGAAAAATAGCAGCAACAGCACCAGAAGGCACGAAACCTTTTCCTGAACCAGCTGAATTGTTTACAGTATTTAGCCATCCAAAGCTGCTATATTTAATTCTACTCACAACAGACAGAGAAACAGGTGGTGGAGGTGGGAAAGGTTGCTGATTTAAACTAAGTGATGATGTGGACCACCAGGGTAAAGATAGAACTGGAAGCAGACACGGTTCTTCGCCCTGAGAATTAAGAATTCTGAATCCGGCTTCACCACCAAAAGGAGACAAGAGAAAAACATGGCACGTCCCCTTGGATGAAACAATTGCCACCCATTGACTGTAGTTACTAAAGCAAATATCCTGGATCATCTGTGACATAAGTAGACAGAAAAATGGAAAAGCTAAGAAAATTTTAAAACACAGGAAGATGAAGACCAAGTATACTACCATCAGAAAACCACATTTGTACTAACAGCTGATGTTATTCCTCGGTGCAGTTTGTAAAGATGGATGTGAGAAGAGCTGAAGTCAAAGCTTCGACTACTTGATCCACTGTGCGAGTTCAGTATGATTCGGAAGATATTGATGTTATTCCCATATATCGATGCAGTCACTAGAAGTGTCCCACTAGGATCAAAACATAGTGCAGACAATGGGCTGGTGTGAGCTCTAAACTGAGTTATAATTGCCCGAGTAATAAAATCTTTAACAGCAACCTACAATAACCATTTTGGTCAAATGAATCAAAGATATAAAATTCAACATTTCACACGTTTGCATGACTGTCAGATGTTTTCCCCTCTTGGGTTTCAATTTATGGAACAGATTAAACTAAAGGTCTAATTTGTGCAAGAAGATGAAGTCCATTTCATTATAATGAAAATCAACCTTGAATATAAATGCCAAAAGAACTAAATGGGTGACTCAAGCATTACAAAAATAAACAAAACCATAGAGAATTCACTGTTCAAGCATAAGCAACATAAATATTTGAAAAAATTACTGTCTTTTAGAATGATGCAGAACATGATGTTCATATTCCTGGAAATGGAAGGAAAACTATATTCATGAATTTCCAGTAACATATTGGACTCACGACAGTGAACACTAACCATCCCAGGATAATCTGCTTCCATTCCTGCATGTCTTCCCGCTTTCCTTCCTGAATTTGATTCAATCAATAAATTAGACTTGTTAGGATTCAGATCTTGACAGTACTTGAACCATGCTTTATATCCCATATCACTCAAACTGACAATTCCAGCTGCAGTTGCTTACCAGACTTCACTGCATAATGAGCATTTGTCCTATCACTGCATGGCAAAGATGAGGGATTAACACCCCGAGAGAGGCATAGGCTTTGTGAACTTAATGGAACAGTGGTTGATGGTAATGGGCCAACAGCAGGATATGCTAACCACCTCGGACCCACAGCCATGGGACCATAACCAACATTAATCCCAGTGGTTCCTTGTCCTGATATCTCAGGAACTGGAGAGGTCAAAACACTAAATACAATCTCAAGGGTGATTGCGTCGAAGCAATATATCTGCCACCAAACATCAAGTCAGTTAGAAAGTTCGTCTCATGAACAACATGCTGGAAATATTACATTCATAATCTAAGAAGTTATATAAGAGAGATCCTACAACTGAAAAATATAATAATTCATATCATAATTGCAACTTGGGGGGGGGTCATTTGAACAATACTTGAACAGAAATGCAGATCATCATAAATTGTATTCGTCAGTGCATTTTCTCTATGTTAAGAACATACACTTCAACAAGTTGTTACCATCAAAACAATTTTATATCCATAGTTGTCAGTCATTTTGGTCCTTACTTGTGTAGACAGGCCCACAGCTACTATCTGAGCACTGCATCTAACCATGCAAACAGCAGATCTGAATCTCAAAATATGCACATAAGAGTGAGACTTGAGGGAGTAAAACTGAACAGCATTGTGAGAGTTGGCACAACTTCGGTGGACACCTATAGGACCATGGTTTTGTCCCACAGCTACTTCCTTACTTTCTTCTCCTGCAACAATCAGCAATAAAGGGTGTGATCCTCTGAGTACATCATGACTATCAGGCTTTTCTGGAGTATCAGGCATTGCTGGAGAAGGATGCATCTGTAAGAATGAAACAGGGCCACCACGCTTTGAAACAAGTTCTTTGAAGTTAGAAGCATCCTCCACGTCAAGTACTTGAAATCCACTCAGATAACCAAGTAGGAGAACGTGCCTTATGACAGATGGTTCGACTTCCAGAATGTCAAAACCAGCCCAAGTTACCTGCTCAAAAGTCATAACAAACATATACATAGTTTAAAAGACAACAGAAGCTAATAAAAAAGCTTAAATAATAATTTTGAGGTAACATATAAAAGGAAAGATAAAGCACCGCAGAACATCAAAAGGGAGAAGCAAGGACCCAGGGAGATAAGATATCTCCTCTAGGAAGGGATAAAAAAAAATGCCCTAAATACAAATTTGTAAAAAAAAAAAAAAAAAAAAAAAAAAAAAAAAAAAANTACAAATTTGAAAAAAAAAAAAAAAAAAAAAAAAAAAAAAAAAAACTCTGTACTGAACAAAGTTACAGAAAAGCAATTCTCTTTGGTGACAAATTACTTATGGTTTAAAATTGTTGCCAGCAAGCTTTCGCCGGACAGTTGCAATTGGGGCACAAAACTTCTTTTAAAGCCTCCACTCATAGACCCTGGTTTTCCATAGCTCATTCTCTTCGAACACTATTTTTCAGTCCGAAGATGGATCTAGTGTAAACTTTTCAGTTGATCTGTGGATTATGAATTATCTGTGGCTTCCAATTCTCCTCGCCTTTTCAGATTAGCAGGTTTGAGAACTTCTCTGTTCAGCATTATCAGAGTCCTGAATCACATGTCTTTGATTTTAGTAAGAACTTAAATTGATAAGGAGGTGGAAGAATCACTATCTTTAATTGAAAATTGGAGTGTCTCTTTGTCTAAGGCCCCAGACGAGGTGAAGTGGTGGATAGTTGGCCTTCAAGTTCCTAAACTTGCAAATGTTTTTTTTTTTTTTTTTTTTGGTCAATCCTGCTTATTACGGCTAATTATTCTAAGAGGGTCAGGATTTCCCTTTTTACCGCAGAAAACTGGTAGAAATGATACTACTATGTTTCTCCATCCTAGTTGGTGCTGCCTTTGTATAAGATCACAGTAAGACGCCAGAAATTTGTCTTTCAATACTTCCATTAATTAGTTAGCGTAGAATGTTTCTAACAGATTTGGTGTTTACATGATCCTCTATAAGTTGGCAGAGCCATAGAGGATGGTATTGTTGTAGCCTTTGAGGTGTTCATCACGACAACAAGACTACTGACGTATTGCTGAATACTATTCTGGCACTTGAAGTGCATTTTTAAATGTTCTTAGAACTCTCAAAATCATTTCTAATTATCTAACAGGACAGAAGGAAATTTTCGAAACGTCCTTTTAAATGGGATAAAGAGCATTTTTATCCTCCCAAAAACCATCTAAAGCTCATCAGGATAGAACTGTACAACCTATAGGCGATATCCTCTTCAAGTAAGGTCATCCTCTGAAACTCACCCTATGTGGAACTTTGTAAGCTTCCAAATGAAATTTTGGGAGTCTACCGTTTTTGTTGCTCCTTCGATTTCTACAGTTTGGTTATGAAATCTGATGCTTATTTATATCTTAGTCTAAGGTAGTAAAACTAACTATATCTGGAAAAGCTACCTATAGTAAACTAAACGGTACCCCATTAGTCAATTTGAAAATGTGCTTTCTTATTCTCTACTACTGTACATATGAGAAGTTATCAATACAAACCTTTAGCTAATACTCCACCCTGCATTTTGTCTCTCCTGTTCTTTGTGTTCATCTAGATTGAGTGTGTGCATTGTTGTGCGATCGTAACATCTTCATTTTGAAGAAATCTACAATTAGAACCCTTCTTCTATTTCCACAAATAGTGGCCCTTTGTAATCTCAATCGAAGTAGGAAGATTTTAACAAAAGAATAAGAGTTTCACACAAAAAAAGAAAACCCAATAATCCATTTTTAGTGAGGGCCTGAGAGGGTGGATAAGAACTACAATTTTCCATTTTTCTCAGGCCTCCTCCCATCCTCTTGCCATTTTCCGGCTTATCCGCCCTATGTTTGCTACTACACTCTCATTCGTACTCCTGGTCAAATGTAAATCAACAAGTGTCGACGCCTTATCTAACATTTTGTAAAAACAAGTGATTTCCCATTTACTTAGATGCTATTCATGGAAAAATATCGAGAGAAATCCACGAAAACATGTTCAAAATTTGTTGCCAAGGAATCACTAACAATAGCAAGCAAGCATTCATCGATAAGCTAAAATAAAAGGCCATAAGTAATTGCAGCAGAAAATGAACACCTGATCCTTCTCATCCTCGGAATAAGCTGCCGAAATCGAAGCGGCAACCGAGGCACCGGCAGAGCGGACCGTCGAAGCAACGGTGCTGGCATTTGTAGACACCGTCTTCAAGCACGACGAGATAATTTTCAGAGAGTTAGGCAAAAGCCCGAGGTTCCTTCCCTTCCCCTTCTTCATCAGCCCTCACAAAACCTTCTTCAAAGCTTTATCGACAAGTACCACCGTAGCAACACAGCACTATCTCTACGAACTCACTCGGCCAACCGTCCAAATCACCATCAGAATCATCAGCCTCACCCTCAATCACCTCTGTTACTAAATCCGTCTCCTGTACCACCGCCGAAGAACATCTCCGATCGCCGCCGACGATCGGGTATCTCATTCGAAAACTACAGAGTTATTAAACAAACGCAAAGAAATTCAGCTCAGTACTTGAGAACTCGATTTCACTTTATCGGAAGTTGACTAAAAAAAGCTCTGTTTCTGGCGATCGCAATTATAGCTCCAAAATATGATCGTATTCGTTCGTTCTGTCGCTTTCATGACTATAGTTTCCTCCCTCGGAATTTCTGCGTGTCGACCGTTCTTCCCGCATATTTCGGGGGTTAATGTGAAAAACAGTAATTTCCTTAGGTAGTGAAATTTAAACCTTTCATGTTCGAGGACCACTTTGCAAATAGTTACTAAATTAAGCCGCCCGTTTACCCAATGGTTTTTAAGCCGCCGCTTTTTACATGTAAATTAAAAAATTTATGTGAACTTAATTAAAAATCATATAAAATTGAGATATTTTTACCCTTTATTTTTCATACATTTACGGCATAAAATTGTAGTACTCAAATAATTTATTGTTTACTTAGAGTGAATAGGGATGACTATTATTTTCTTTTTTTCCCTTAGAGTAGAAATTTAAATATATATGACATTTAATCGATGACGTAAAATTTTATTTAAATAAAGATATTCAAATTTATTGTAAATATGATATTGCAATTTTAAAAATCCAAATAGATTTTATTGGCTTTTTGTTTCTCGTATAAATTGCGAAAATATATTTAATTTTCTTGCATGAAAAAAATACATATTATTATCATTCTTTAGCTAATTTCGATTAAAAAAACACAAACTAAGAAAATTTATTGAGATTTAATATCTAAATAACAAATAACAAAGTGATAATTTAATATCTTCCACTATATATGTTTTAAGGAAAAAGAGATCAACTTTATTGTTTAGGGACTAGAATTGAAACTTTTTAACTTGAAGGACTAATTTGCAAAATAGTTATTAAGCATTTAATTTCAGCATATACATTGAAGCATGTTCAATGTATTAAAAAATGTGGAAGTAAGAACATTAAATAGATTTTTAAAAAACAAAAATTAAGTAAATTAAAAAAAAGCTCTTTTTTTTTCTTTGTAATTACTTTAGCACATAAATAAGTACCCTTTCATACTAATTTAATCTTTTCAATGAAATGAAGAATTCAATGTTCCACGTCCCACAAAAAAAAAAAAAAAAAAAAAAAAAAAAAAAAAAAAAAAAAAAAAAAAAAAAAAAAAAAAAAAAAAAAAAAAAAAAAAAAAAAAGTAATGAAAAGTTGTTATATTCAAAAGTTCAAGATGATATGAAGGATTGCTATTGTTGGTTCGAAATCAAAATAAGGAGATCGAACCATTAATCCAGGCTATCTAATAATCAAAGAAACAGCTGAGAGGAAATTGCCAAAGTGCTGATCCCAAATTGGTATCCTCATTCGCCCATTTTACATCAGAGCAACAAACAAAGCCTCCGGCCTTCCCATTAATTTAGCATTTTATAACTCAATCCTCTACGTCACTTACACACTGACCATCAATTTGTTGATTGAAAACGGTCTATGTGAGGCTTATATGGTCAGTCTACTAGCATCAACTGATGATCATCTTCTTGAAAAATTCAGCTTGATCAGGAAAATACTCCATCAATTCATCCTTTGTAACCCATACAAAATCTTCACATTTCCCAATGTTGAATTTATTGGTTGCGATCACTTGAGACTTAAAAAAGAATCGCTGGCAAATGGGAGAGATTTCCTTTCAGCAAACGAGTAAATCACCTCATTGTACTAAACTATGTTCGAGTTTAAACTCTGTACTTTGAGTTTTATTCTATTTTAATCCATCAATCAATAAATCTTAAATATAAAGCCTAAATTTGGACAATCAAAAGTACAAGGACTAAAATAGAATATAATCTAAAGTACAGAGATCACATGGTATTTAATCGATTCTAAGTGTCAAAGCTTGGAGCCTTTAATCTCTTATATGATGTAAAAGTTTGAATAGAAGACATACCTTCAAAGATGGAACTTGAGCAGTTTCTGTAGGTGGTACAACCATATGAGCCATTGGAGCATTGCCGACAAAATATGTATGAGAAAGACCTCCAAGAACAGACTCTAAGGCAGACTCTGCACACTGCAGAACTTGAAAGTTAGAAGGGTTTAATTGTTGAAAAAGAGAACTGAAGAGTGTTGGCAGCCAATTCTCACTTTACGTAATGTCTCCTCGGTCTCGTAAGCTTTTTCTGGAAAGTGCCAGATAGGTTTCTTATCAGGTGCCCCAATAGAGGCACCATAGAGGAGAAGGTAGAGTCTTCTGTCGAGTGCTCTCTGCAGTGACCTAAAAGGAAAGGGGACAATTCAAGTAACCAGAATTTAAACCTCTCTTTTGAGCTTAGAATCTGGAATAATTAATGACATGGATCAGATAGACTGTCTAAAACAACAATGAGAAAAAAAAAGAGATGCAGTATTCTAGAGTAAGAAATACGCCGATGGCCTGATATAGTAACCAAGTGATGATAATTCAGCATTTATTCGATATACCATGATATCCGAAAATTGTCTTATGAATCAAATGAAAAAGGTTTCCCCAGGAATAAAACAAGTTGCATTTATCATCATGAATCGAGTAGAACCGTGGTATTATAGATGTAAGAGCACTAAAGTAAATGAGTTGAAAGCAATATGCATGACACCGCAGCGACGCTTGGATATAAAAGCGTTGTACATGAATCAAGAGCATTACATAATCACAACTATAAAAGAATAACCTCACAACTTATGGTAGTCAACTAACAGAAGCAAGAGGAAACTGATGATCTAGAAGAGTAAAGGAAGAAACACAAGGATAGCCTCGTAAATCAAAACAATGAAGATAATTCAGCATGAACATGGACAAGAGCTCATAGATTGCATATCTGTTTTGCCTAAATAGTGATGGTCGCATCACTAAGGAAACCTTCAATCAACCAATTCTAAAAAGAATTATGAAGAAAGACTGCATACTTCCTATCATTTGTTTTGTCAGCTTCAGTAATCCGTGGAGCTGGAACATAATCAATTTGGTAGTCACCTTTTCCCCTGTTATCAGAGCAAGCTCAAGTCTTAGAATTGCCGAAAGAAAGAAAAAACATATATTTGCAATTTATCCAGTCTTTGCGCAATAAGCTCCATGAGACATTGATGGCACTAAGAGTTAAGGCTGCCTTGTCAAAATATTTCTTATGATATCGGCATACGAAATTGCGCTAGCGATAGTTATATATTGGTGATTCCAGTAACTGCAGTCACCCAGTTTACAACCAAATGAACTAAGATAACACAGGAAGATGAAGAAAACACAAAGGTGGTCTTTTTCCACCTAAATAATCCAAGCAAATGATTCAAATGTACAATAACCTGACTACCTAAAAGCTATGGCATATGTTTTTCTCTTGTCAAAGATACTCGGCTCACTACTAAAGGAAGCGCTAATATTTGCCAGCAAAAAGCTTCAACACAGAAGATTCCAATGAAGTCATAAAGTTTAACATTACCAATAACTGGTAACTTTCTTTAGATGCTTTTGTCTCCGTTCCAAAAGTACTTAGAGTTAATACTTCAGTTTCATAAATCAGGTTGAACCAGTAAGCGGACCTAATTTTATTGCAGCATTTACATGGAAACAATATTCAGGAATATAGAGCATCAGAATCAGTTAAAACTTATTTCAATGGAATGGAAACCTAAGAAGAATTAGAAGAGTTCAAAAGGAAAGAACAGTTGAAACTATTCATAATCCAAAATCCTATACTTGACACAGCCAGACGAAATGATAGATCACATACCTGGCATTAGCTTTATCTAAAAATTCATCAGGATATCGGCGCCGATATTGTTGTTGCCACCTAAACCTGATCACAGTCGAACAGAGATATCAGAACTGTTTGCACAGAGAGTACACCATACAGATGTTGCTTGATTTAAGTTGCGACCATATAATAGCTATAATACATTAACCACGTAGTTCGAATTCCAATTCCTGGTTATTCACTATTCTGATGGAAATCAAGTTAAGATACAGCACCTGTTCCGTCATTTTTCCTCATTTTCCAATATTTCTTAGTTTTCAGAGACCGTAATAAGAAATACAAGAAATAAAACCTACTTGAACTCCTGAAATGCGTACACCACGGGGTCAATCTTCGGAATCACGACTGGCAGCCTCTCGAACAGTACAGACGCCACAATTTTCTCGGAATTCGTCGAAAAACCTCGCCTCTTCGCGAGCTGACTGGCTAAACTAAACGATCTCTGCATTCTGAACTTCAGAGAATCACACACAACCGATTAGAGAAAAAGAAATAACAATTCACACACCATACAAGAAATTTTTAGAAAGATGATACTAGAACTTGCATCGAAGCTCTAAGAACAGGTTGAACCGATATTGTACATCCATTCATACGCTTCCATTGGAATATTTTTCACACAGAAAACTAACAAAGGGCAAAGTGTTCACCTGAGAATGGGAGAGTGACCGTCGACGGCGAGGGCTGCGCTTTGATAAATCTCCTCCTATTGTTCTGTTTCTGACTGGGCCGCCGGAGGTTGCGTATACTATAGGCTTTGGGCTGAGTTTAACCATTGGGCTCCTTTTGGAAATGTCGTCGGGAGGGTCATTTTGGTAAAATATATTTTTCTCTCTTGATTTCAAAATTGTACCTTTTATCTTTGGCTTTTATAAAATATCAAAATATGATTTAATAGTTAAATTAATTTTTAAGCTTACGTGGCATTTCTCTCTCTTTCTAGTAAAAATGAAAATACAAATTAATTTTTATTGGTATTTTTCTCTTTATAAACCCCCTTATGTATGGTATATAAATAATTAATAGGGTATATTTTATGAGATTTAATTTAATCCACACCAGCTGCTTAGTGCATCAGCCTTATAGTAATTGAGTCGAGAAGTATGACCTTCGAGAGACGTTTCTCCCCATACCAGCTGTCTGGTGCATCGGCCTTACAATAATAGGGTCAAAGAGTATGACCCTTCGATTAGAACGCCTCATATCTCGTGACACGCAGATTTTAGTGAACCTCTCAATAGGATTCAAATTCATATGAAGTTCTAACCATATTAGAGAGAAACAGGAACTAATGGATCTTGTAAAATTCTTGAATTTCTTCTTGAAGCTTACATATTAAATGACGTAATTAGAAGTCATATATTCAAGAAATAGCCCGTCCATCAAATAATAAAAATGGTTTTTTAAACGGGTTAAATTCTCTCATTGACATATAAGAGAGCATTGGTTTGAAATGGTTTGTATCGATGTTCGTTCCTTTCAATTTTTTTTCTTCAAGTAATATTATTCATCTATAAATTTTCAATTTCGCGTCTAATAGACAGTTGTTGACCTATTGAAAAAATTAAAATTAATCGACTTATTAGATATAATTTTGAAAGTCGAAGAAAACCTTGAAACTTGAAGAACTTATTTAAGGTAAATTTAAAAGTGGGAGTTTTGACACTTTAAAAATATCGAGATTTAAATAGCATAACCTTAAAATTATCCGCTTAAACTTTTAGTTTTATAACGTGTGTATAATAGATTTATGCTTTAAAAAATTGACACCTATCAAACATTAAATTTTCAAAATAAATCATTAATTTTTATTTAAAACTTTAGGAAAGAACTAAATTATAATTTTTTAATTAAAAGTGATAATCGAAGATAATTGAAATATAATTGAGTTGTAATAAGAAAAAAAGAAAACAATAATAAATTATTTGTAAAGTTGTATGGGAATACATCGCCTTGGTTTGTTGTTTTTGTAAGCCATGGAAGGGAACTTGGGGGAGATAAAATAGCGATTGTCCCACATCGGAAGTCGCTGAGTTGCGTAAATGACAAACACCTATAAAATGCGCCTCCAAGCTTGCTGAAAAGCCACGGAGCCGTGCGGTGATCCCAGAGCGAACTATTCTTTCGCCTTTTACTAAAGAATACCGTGTGCTCACCGCCCATAGCGGCATACGCCTATTTTTGGAGGGGGCGACCTTACTGGGTAACTCCTACAAATTGCATTTAAAATGTTTCATAGCTTAGCTCGAACTAATTCTATTCGCTGCCTATCATTGCAGTTTTTGTTTACTTGTTAAATTTGTTGGTTTTATCATCTATTCTTATTCCCATTTTACAATTTTAGTATTACTTAATTCTTTTATAATAATTGCAATTTAATTGTAGCTCATAAGTAAAGAGTAGGATGGTTTTAACAGAATTAAGCATGAATTTAGACGTATGGATCACAGCCTATGTTCCTATCGGTCAAAAGCATTTTATGATCTTTTATTTTGAAAAATATAAATTTATTTTTTAGAAAATTTCCTATTTTAATCCATTGCTACAATTTTACATCCAATTTTGACAATAAATTAAATTTTTTTTAAAAAATCCCATTTTAATCCGTTACTGCAATTTTATATCCAATTTTGACAATAAATAATAATAAAAAAAAAGCTTCAACCGAGTGGTTAACTTGATTTAAACAATTTAATTAACTTTCTGTTTAAATAAGAAATGTATTATATTTGGATTGAAAATGAAAAAGAAAAAAACATTAAACATTTAAAATCGAATTAGCATGATGAAGGATTGCTTGTAGTGTTAGGAAGGGAGAGAAAAGAGAAAAAATGGAAAAATAGTTAAACGTTGACAGCAAAATTCAAAGCAGCAATGTTCGAAGTTCAAGATTTTTAAGTCTGTCTCCTTAACCATATCAACTTTGATGCTTTAAATTCGAATATTAATAAAATTTAATAAATAGTTAACATTGATAAAATTATTTGTTTATCCTAAATTTAAGACCTATTTTAGTTAACTTTTTAAAGTATATTTTAACATTTTCAAATTTAATTTAATTTTCCAGATTTTTAGATATTTTATTTTAATTAATAAACTTCGCATAAAAATTTATTTTAATCATCTTTATTAATTTTTCATTAATACTTTAAATAGTCAATGCATCACTTACTAGATATTATTTTAAATATTTATTGTAATGAAATCTATTCGTACATAAATGAACGGTTAATTTTTTAATTTCCAGATTTTATGTATATTGGTCCAATTTCTAAAATTTGCAAAAAAAAAAAAAAAAAAAAAAAAAAAAAAAAAAAAAAAAAAAAAAAAAAA
>NW_019272029.1:1442781-1504224 GCF_002738345.1 Cucurbita maxima | reverse complement strand
AAAAAAAAAAAAAAAAAAAAAAAAAAAAAAAAAAAAAAAAAAAAAGAAATTAGATGTTATATCTATTAAATGGGTTAATTTTTTTTTTTTTTTTAGAATTTTATAATTAGGGCATTTTCTTTTTTGTTTATTATACACAAAATTTGAAGAATTTGGGTTCTTCCCGGGAAAATGAATTAACAAAAACAATTTGTTGCTGAAATTTTTTTGAGCGCTAAAATTCCACTCTCGCCTGGAGAAGATCGAAGATCACGCCACAGAGGCAGAGAGAGAATCGTCGGGTGACATGGCCGCTGCCAGACCTACAAGAACGCCGATGAAGGTACGGCGGAAAACTATCCTGTTCCTCCGATTTGTTCTGTATATCCTTCATAATTTCCCTTCTGATCGGATTCAATTATCTGTCCTTTGGCTTCTCGAAAATTTTAACCCTTAGATTCTGTGGATCCAAATTGGAAGTAGGAAACTAGAAAACAGGCGCAACTAGAACCGATGCTGCTTGGTGCTGCTGGTTACGCCTTTATTTTCCTCGTCTAAGGAATGCTACGGAACATGGAGTTTTGTTTAGAATGTTTCACTGTTACTACGGAAAGATTATTGAATGTGGCTGCTGCTAAATTTGAAGTACTTCTGTAGTTCCTTACTATAACCAATGGTGCAAAACTGTCACTCTGCAGAAGTCTCCATTAATTCATCAACGAGGAAGTGAGTTAAAGTGTTTGTTGGCAGTGGCTGTAAGGAGAGTCATTTTGATATTCAGAGTCGGCTGTTCCAGGACACTCAATTTTTTTCAGTTAGTTTTTCAGTGTATGCTTTGCATGTGGTCTTTGCTGTTTTAGCTTAGAATATAAGTGAATCTTATGAAAATTTTGAGTTCCTGGGAATTGGTAAGTTTGTTTAACCAAGCCAAAAGGCTATTTGAAGTCATAGATATGAGATGCCCACTTTCTGATGGTGGACAGTATTTCCATTTCTTGAAGTTTAAAGTGGAAGTTAGAGATTTAATGCTTTTATGTGAGCACTGGTCACTAAGCCCGAGTCCTTTTTATGTGAGCACTGTTGAATCTTCGAAGTTTCAGGTTTTAGTGATCAGATATCAATAGTGTAACTCTTACAAATTGTAATTTAGAAGGGGATCTTCATTTGTTGTTGCATCTATAAATAAGAAGTCCATGTCAAGTATTGGAGGCCTCTTTTGGTGTAGGCTAAGGTGCTATTGGTTTCTCTTTACAGTCGACACGGCTGCCAGTAGGTTTGTATGCTGCGCAATGTGAGGAATGCTTTAAATGGAGGTTGATAAGTACCCAAGAAGAGTACGAGGATATTAGAAGCAAGCTGATAGAAGAACCCTTTACATGCCATAGGAAAACCGATACTTCTTGCAAGGATCCTCCCGATATTGAGTACAATGCAACTCGAACTTGGGGCATTGACAAACCTAACATCCCAAAGACCCCAGAAGGTTTCACGAGACATTTGGTGCTCAGAAAGAATTTCTCTAAATTTGATGCTTACTATGTTACACCCACAGGGAAGACAGTGAGATCCCCTACAGAGATGCAAGCCTTTATAGGAGCAAATCCACGACACAAGGATGTACCTCTTACAGACTTCAGTTTTACAATCCCAAGATTAATGGACGAAACTGTTCCTGAAAGTAGCTTGAAAGAGGGCTTAGATAGCAGCAGTGCTAAAAGATTTAAGAAAGCAAAGGATGAATTTGCCCATACTGACTGAAAATCACTTGGGCTCCTTGCAGCATTCTGCTGCTATTCTTAACCCATTTGAATGGTTCTATTTTGACTTGTCTTTCAAGTGCTACTGTTGTACCATTTTCGTGTTAGCTTACGAAGACAATTGTGGTGTATTGTATAACATGGCCTTGTGTTTGATGACACTGAATATTCTTGGACTTTGAGTTTGATATGACTAATTAGTAACGACTTTGGAGAAAATAATCCATTTGTATTCGCAAACATGGCGAGTGGTATCAGTATAAACCTTAAATTTTATTGATTTCAATTGAACTTAGATAAAGATTGTTTGTACTATCTACTTTGATTCTCTCGTGCATGCACCAATTTTAGCAAAAAGTCATGTCAAAAACTTACTAAATGCAATGAAACTGAGTTTTCTTTTAAATTATGATTGCTTGAATCCTATCAACAAAAGAAAAACAAAGAAAAAGACAGTTTGTGGCCTTTCTTTAAAGATCATATGAATTGTGTTAAACTTCGAAAAAAAATCAACTAAAAGTGCTCTTAGAGGGGGTTCTGCAAGTGCTCCACTTAAAAGCTTTGCTGATAAATTGGAAACTTCCTGATATTATGATGCAAAAGAAAATTTTGTACTGCTTTGTGATTGAACATTAACGAAAGTAATAGATACTATAACAATGAACAGTGCAGCAACTGAGAAATTGGCTCTTATAATTAAGAGTAAAGTCAACAAACAAACCTCTTGGCAGATTTACTTGCAGAATTAGTAAGGAAGCCTGTTCCCTCTGGCTATTGAAGCTAAAACTTCTGCAGTACACTCCCAACCAGATCATCTACAAATATGAATGTTCTTGAAGAACCCACAATTCTTTTTCACATAGTATTCAACAGATCCTATGGAACCATACCATCTTCTCAAGAACACACCAATCACGAACGAGGCTGGCTTTCACTATAACTGGCGTTAGTCGTGCAGGTACTTGTATCTAGGCTCTGTGTTTTCTTAACTCTGATAAATGTTTGTTTAAACTTTGCAGTCTAATCTATCTTTGTGTATTCAAGCAGCATGTGAGGGGACCTGTAAATTTTCACGAGTGTCCAATATAATACCTCTTCAACTCCAAGCTCTCCCTCAGCTCTAGCAGCATATATGTCTTCACAAATAGCAATCAACCTATAATAACGTTTCAACACACAATTAGTTCATGTTAGAAGAGGTAGTTGACCTCATAAAATATAGTAAAAGCACTTGAACTTTCTTTGAGGGCTGGATTGTAATGTCTCTAAACTTGTGTTTTCGTTGTTCGAACGAATATCAAAAGCAGAGAAAGATTGCAAAAGTGAATTTTGTTACATTACCTATCACAAGAAGGTAGATTCTCATAGGGAATTCTCATTCTCAAGTCAGAGCATTGAAGTCTTATAAAACGGCCAACTGCTAGAACAAAGGTTATGTAAAGACCCCAGATGCTGAACTTGCTGAGAGTGTCCCCCAGAATGCCCTCTGCAAGAAAGGTTAAGCTTAGTAATATGATTTTGAAGCTTCTGTTCTATTAATCATCTTTGCCATATTATTTTTCTTTAAGACTCACGAGGTGGTATTTCCTCAGAGATTACAATGGCTACTGGTCCAGTGAAATGTCCACATTTGCTGACATTTATTGGCTGGATGTCATGGAAGGACCACCAATCGTAATTTTCACGGTTCAAGATGAGATCAGCGCTGACAAAATTGTCCTGTAAATGATCATCGGGTCAGTTGTTTGAATAAAAATTCATACAAGCATAGAAATGATATCAGTTGCTACTGCCTCAGTAGATGAAGAGCAATGACCCCAGATCCTGAAAATCTCAGTCAGGTAACTGCACGATGAATTTTCATGGCTGTCATTTGATTCATGAGTTTTCAAACATGCAATTAAATTTTTTTAAAAAAAATTAATTCTGTGAGAGGTTAGAGAGAGGAATGAAACATTTCTTATAAGAGTGTGGAAACCTCTCTCTAGTAGACGCGTTTTAAAATCGTGAGGTTGACAGCTATATGTAACAGGCTAAAACGGACAATATCTACTAGCGATGGGTTTGGGCTGTTACAAATGGTATCAAAGCCAGGCACCAGGTAGGGTGCCGACAAGAACACTAGACCCGAAGGAGGTAGATTATGAGATCCCACATCGGTTGGAGAGTGGAACGCAACATTTCTTATAAGAGTGTGGAAACCTTTCCCTAGTAGACGCGTTTTAAAACCGTGAGGCTGATGTAACAGGCTATATCAGACAATATCTGCTAGTGGTAGACTTGGGTCGTTACAAAATTTGGTCCCTGTTGTTAGTCCCTAAGTTTTTTACGCGCACAATACTAACCCCTAAGCTCTATAAAGTAGCCACCAAGTTTTGTACGCGTACTATGCATCCCCAAAAAGTTGTCTTGTGAATTAGTTTCATTTAGATCCGGTAATTAATTTTCCTTTCCCTATAACAATGGATACCTGATTGGATATTTTTTTGAAAAATAGTTTTATTAGATTAGTGATATACTCAGATGGCACAAAAATACCTCAATTATTTTTAAAAATATCAAGCTAAACCATATGCCAATGAAGATAGTGGAAATAAAACTATGATACCATCACCCATGAATCCAAAAGTTTAAGTTAACGAGTTACGTTAAAATTTTAATTATATCAATACTTTAACAAATCTTAACGATAAAATATCAGCTAAAGGGTGTAAGGAGTACCTCTTGTTCCAGAGGTCTAACATCACCAGAGCCTGTGACACGAAAGTATCTCTCATAAACATTTTTTATCTGAAAGCTATTCATCGAGCCATTGAGAACTTTCTGGATATCAGATTGATTAGGAAGATCTCGAGGATGAACAAGTCGGTCATATCTTACAACTTCCTTCCCTTTTGGTCTGTCTCTGGTGAGTAGCCAAGTGAAAGCAATGCTTATATCTTGGTTCCAGTCAAGGGAATGAATGAATCTGGACTGAACCACACCAGGGACAAGCCACAGGACACTAGCATCAGCTTGACAACAAATTAACTGAATATCATCCCTATTATATGGACTAAGATAGCCTCCAGGGTCAAGAACCATATTAGCATTCAACTTCTCCCATTTGATCTTTTCACAAAGAGTAGTCTGGTAGAGTGTCAATCTTCCTGAAGATGTCTTGATATCCACTTGGCAACTGGCATCCTTGATTGGGTTTGCAACATTTGTTGGGTTCCCACTACTATACATCTGCAACAAAAAAAAAAAAAAATTGAATAAATTGGGAGTAGGAAAGGAGCCGGCGACTGAAGCCCCGGTGAACGGCGGCCGTAACTATAACGGTCTTAAGGTAGCGAAATTCCTTGTTGGGTAAGTTCTGACCCGCACGAAAGGCGTAAATGGGCCACAATTTGGGACCAGGAAGTTTTGACTAGAAATTCAAGCGTTTCCTTAAGAAATTTGATAAATTGGGAAGAAACAAGTTTAAATTTCAAAAGCTAAAAATGAAATCGTTACCAGCATTGGAGCCCAGATAACACAGATTAATATGAAGAACAAGCATATTCCATTGCAACATTTGGTCATAACAGTTTGCTTATCTCCTTGTTTGTGCTGAGATCTATTCAATACTGCATCACATTTTACAAGGTACAAGCTTGCATTTATGTCCTCCAGCTGAGACAAGAAATTCATATAGTATATTAACTCAACATTTTAGAGCACACAAAACTATGTTGAGCCTACATCCAAATGGTTAGAACAATGAAATAATCACCTTTAGCCAGTCGTACATGGTCAGAGAAGTTGTCGTGCACGACCAGTCCAGTACACATCGTAATTCATATAAGAAGGGAAGAGCCCGGTAAAGCCTGTACCCTAAATAGTTGATTCTTGAAACTTCACTCGTCAAAAATTGTCGATACAAGGTGCTTTTGTGTGGGAGACCGTATCGAATTTGTATCGCTTGCAGTGCTAAAGAAACCGCCTTCGCAAGAAATATAGCACGGAGTGCCAACTCTCCTGCATGCTGATTGGAAGGCTCCATTTGCCATGCATACTCCGTTACCACGTAAGTAAAGAGAACGAGATTGAAAAGGTAAAAGATCACTTTACCGATGGCGAATGAGCAGAGGTAAATACATCGATCCAGCACGATCAAGAAGAATATTATCTGAGGCACAGAGTATGTTGATATAATTCAAGCTATGTGACTGTCATAAAACCTTAAATTTGATGATATGTAATAGATGGACAACTTACCATCAAGATGAACACAAACTCTTTTGGGAACTGATCCTCTAGTTGATATACATCAAGAAACTCAGTATTGTTTTTGATGACAGATTGGTAGAAAATCGCGACAAAGAAGAACACTATCAAATCTGCACCAAAGACATAGGCATATAGATCGATTTCCCTTTTTCCTCCGCCGATCACGGAGAGGATTTGATATGGGAATCCAGTATTTTCAACAAGTCCTTTGTGTTGTGCAAGCCGAATCTCGTTCGTTACATCAGCTGCAGGAGTAAGAGAGTCATACCATTCTGCACAAGTATCAGTTGAAGGAGAAGAATATACTACCTCTAGAACAACCAAGGCCATCTTTGCATTTTCTTTACTTCTTTCAATGCTCTGGACATGAACTCTACTAGAAAACGGACATGGTCGAGGGTTCTGCTCCTTACACCTCCCATCATGGATAATTTGAAGCATCTGATTTATTCCTGACTCGATCCTCTCAGGCTGAATCCCGTATTCTGGCCATACTTGGACATCCATAGAAACCTGGATAAAGTAAGGTGGAGATTCTGCTCCTTGAGTCAGTGACTTCCAGTACTTGCACAAACTCCTGAGTACAAACATCATCATTTTTTCCCCCAAGTGTAGGAGTTCATATGCCTTTTCAGTCAAACCATAATGTCCAAGACTGTGTTTTCTGGGGAGATCACTTTTGTTGAAGGCATTAGAATATGTCCACTCACCATCTTTAGCAGTTATAGAGCTTTGCAATAGAGTAAACAAGTAAACCAGGAACAGAGGCAATGAACTGATAACGAAGGATGAAGTAATTCTATGTGTAGGAAATCCAAGTTCTTGTAGTAAATCCGAATTAATAGTCAACCCACAATGCTGGATGATTATCTGGTACAGATACTGTAGCAATATGTACAATTCTGTGTAAATAAGCATGATGACCCAAAACATATAACCCGGACCGGTGTTTACACACAGGGCATAGACAAAGAGAGCTGCAAGGTAAACCATAGAAAGTAAACTAAAGTTCCATAAAAAGACGAGGATAAAGCAGCAATAGCAAACGACGTCGTTGTTGGACCGCATTTGGGACCATATGTGACGAAAAATCCTTCCCAACTGCATAGTTGCAGGATCAGAACTCTTATCAGAATGCAGCGAGGAAGAACGCTCGAAATGTGTGTACCTAGTTTCTTGGCTCTCAATCTGATCGTAAACCCGATCCTCGGTATTTCTCTGTTCAATCATGTCATCGTCTTGTGTGACATTTAGGAAGCTTGCAAGATTGCTAACAGCTTGATTTCCAATAGATTGTACTTGGGAAACACCATCACCTATAAACTGTACAGCAGACATTAAGGGGTTTCCTTTTGCTGAGCTTTTGTGTTTCCTTTTTCGATCCAAATCTAAAGATATATCTGAAATCTGAGAATCAATCTCACAAATTTCTGGAACTGAAAATTCCATTGAGTGCATTCTTGACTCTGTTCTAAGATTAGCAAGAGATTCCTGCAATTCAGGAAAGGGAGAAGAATCTGTTCTAATCATCTGTTCAACCTTCCCAAGTAGTGTTCCTTCTATATCAGAGGTCATAGCATCATCATCTATCCTAGAAGTACTTTGTTTTCTAAGGAATTCATTCCCTGGAATTGGCGAAGCATTATTGCCATCAAAAGATGAGTTCATGTTATGAAGCTGAATTTGAAAATTCAGCATCTCTGATTTCATTTTCTCGACTTGCAGGTTGCGTTTCCGTTTGCTTTCCTCTGAATCACGGATATGCTGTAACTGTTCAGTTTTCCAAGCAGCTTTTTTTTCCTGCTCGTGAACAATCGCACCGATTTGCTCGGCTTCAAGATATCGGCATACGTATTCAAACTCTTGCAAGGAGAACATGTATGATTGAAGAGAGACCAACATGAAGATAATAATTTCAACAAGAGCAGATCTTGCAGTAATTCGAAATCCATAATCATACTTGTAAAATCCAATCATCTCAAATATGTAATGCATGGTTTCACACTTTCCAGCACTAACTTCTCCTACAAGTGGAGATTGGTAAGCTAGAGAAAGAATAATAAGAGCAAAGTTGTATGCACGCAAGAACTTGAATACTTTGTTCTTCTTCTTCAGAATTTCAAGCCTTAATCTAAAGAAAACCAGTGCAAAGGCAAGATAGCCAAGATGTAGTACATCATATTCAAGAGTTCCAGTAATCAAAATCAAAGCCAGGACAAGATCCAACAAATGACAATAGCAATAGAGCCTCAGGTAATCAAGGATGGTCCACATGCTTTTTGTTTCAAAAGATAGATCCCTCCAAACGAATGTATTTTTACGGTGAGACACCATTTTACGATACGTAGATGATAGCGAGAAACCGGATAAATGATCAGCACGGAGTTTGAGAGACGAAAGCATGAATACCACAAAATAACTGAAAAGCATCCTTGAATCGTCGACAGTCAGTCCTGCATATCAGGTAACATAGACATTAGCATGCCAAAATAAGAAGCGAAACTACAAAGTATCAATAGTTTCAAGATTTTTACCCAGCCAACAGTTCAAACAAAACTGGAAGTACAGATTCGAGATTCGCCAGCAGTCATGACAATGAACACCAGCCTTGCTTGGCATATTCCAATCTGAATTCCACATGTTCATCCAGAAGGCAATATATTCAAGGATAAGAATGGAAGCAAACAAGAACACAAATATAGGCCATAGTTTACGTATAATGCCCCGATCCAAAAGAATGCAGGCAGCCAACAATCCGACGTAGAACAGGGAGACAGAATTTAATACAGCGAAACTAGCAAGAAGCAAGGAGATCATGGTTATCTCAAGACCAAAGAGATGGAACAAATTCTCCATCCAAAATTTCATATATATCTTGAAAATAATCTTCTGCATTTCAAATCTTTCCTTTCTCCAGTATATAATTCGCATTTTGTCCCACTTGTGACATTCTTTGGTGCTTCCCCAAATAAATCCGAACGAATATTTACTAGTGCTGCTACATCTGGAGTTGTCTCGTTTACTCGATGCAGAATGAGGCACTTGAGACTGATTCGAGACGAAGGAAGGCCTTAAAATATGATCTGAACCTTCCTGTTGTACAAACAACCTTCCAGCATCTAATGATGGGTTATTTTTCTCATGAGAGATTGATATGTCGTAATCATCTTCATCTGAGACAAATAATGGACAAGGGTCATCCCATTTCCCTTTATTTAGAGCAGAACCCGGCACCCGCTCCAACCAGCGAAAGACATTATATTGGAGGGTGCATGCAGCAATTATCAGAACTTTTCCCCTTAAGCCTAATTCCAGACCCCAAAATCCAGGCTCAAAAACTCTAAAACCCAGAAAATAAGACAAATTTGAATGCTTTTGTCCAGGAAACATACCAGCTTGCTTACCCCACATCTGGAAAAGGTATTCAGCTGTCATGATAACTCCTGTATATGCCAGAAACAGCTTTGATGGGATATGAGAAATCTTGGGTAAAGTGGAACATACACCGAGGCCGAGAAGATATAACAATCCAAATGCACTGATCGGTGATATCGATGCATAGAAAAGAGAAGCAAACAGAATCTTGTCACTGTGCCAACTAAGGAAGCGTTTTACAAACCCGAGTCGCCCGTATTCTAAAGGCTCGGGTTCATCAGAGCTATTATATCTGCTCTGTCGTCTCTCATAGCTGTAAAGTTGCATCACAATCAACACAGCCAAAGACTGCCAACAATTTTGCAAAGATGAAGCCTCTGAGTTGTATCCCAAAAAGAAATAAAGATCAATTGATCTGGATAACCATATCCTAAAGCTGGGGAAGCTGCTTAAGCAATATATGAAGATAAACACTATAATTGCATAGGCTTTCAATGGGAACCATAGTCGCCTCTTTGTTCTTTCAACCAGTTGTCTTCCAATCATCCAAACAAGAAGAAGGAATAAGTAACCAAAGGATATATAATTTGGTTTGACAAAGAAAACCGTGAGAAGAATAGTCAGAAATGCAATATAGGTTCCACATGATCTGTACATGGATAGGAACTTCTCTCCAATGGAACTCAGGAATGATGCAATCTGTCTCTCTGCAGAGAAACAAAATAAATGAGCGATATGAATGATGCAGTGGCAAATGGATACAGAGCTGACGAACCACCAAAAGTGTTGATTCAAATGATAAAACATATAAACCGAATAAATCTGTAGCTCCTATAAACGAAACGATTGCTAATTCATATAAAAGTTGCATCCAAATTGATAAAAAAACCTAACACTAGATCAAAGTTTTTGGATCTTGACCTTTGTGCATATCCATAATCATCAAAAGAATAAAGCTTCCATGGCTAGATGATCAAGCATCAATTTGATTCAACCAAAAAAGCTCAAACCAACAATCAAGTTTGTAAATTTTTCTTGAATGTATCAGGGCTCAAATAGGAGAGCAATATAATCAATGATGAGTTTTGATAGTAATACCATGTGAAGGATTATCATGGCAATAATTATTCGTCGTGCCCGTATAAACTGATAGCAGAACTGATTTATTAAGGCCAGCTCGTAAAATGCTAAATCCAACTGGGGGACTAGGTGTGTGCTGCACAATGGCAGAAAAAGAAAATAGCATTTCAAAACCATGGTTATGAATTGTACAAAAGCCAGCAAGCATAGTTATTTCCAGGAACTCCCACATGCTATCACGTCCAAGGAGACCTGCAACGAACCAGTGATAAAATGATAAAATGAACCAAAAATAAGTACAGTGCTCCATTTTTAAAATCATAATATAATATCCTCGAACGAAAGCACACATTACCTAGTTGCAACAGAATTTCCCTACACAAAGAACCTTCCCGATCTAACACATTCGATATCAAGTTGATCTGAAGAAGATATAACAATGCAAAATGAATCTCATTTAGAAGAATCAAAGACTGGCGCATCTTTCTGCTAACTTCGTGGCTCAAAAGGTATAGGAGGAAGAATACCACTGAAAACATTGAAACACAGAATCAATAAGAAAATCGTGGAACTTAAGATCATAATTTGTAGCTTTCATGTCATAAGAATCAACCAAAAATAACGCAAGTTTCCACTGTACTTATTAATTGGCATATAAAAACATACCATACACAGCATGGATGAAACCGGGCTTCATTGCCACCAGGAATATCAAAGTTAGAACGATCGCTCGAGAGCTTTTGCGCAAACCCCATGCAATAGTTGCCACAATTAAAACCTTGGTCTCTCCTGCCTCTGAAAATTAAATAGTGTAAAGGACCCGATTCTACCGCTATCAATGAATCAAACAATACGAATATACTTCAGAGTAAGATAATCAATATTTCTAAGGTGATAAAGAATACAGGACAAATGAACTATTTAACCAAGAATCACACTCCTCCCAGAATGTTTAAAAGTTTATATTTACCAAAAAATTGTATTTATATACAGCACCTATTGACAAGAAGCTTCTGCATAGTCAATTAGCTAACTATCTGACAAAGAAAATAACCAAACTTATCCTACAAAAAATGGAAAACTATACAAGGCCTACTTGGACCGCAAATATTGTCACATAGGTATGGATATTAAATATCTGAGATTTAAAAGTCTTGTGAAACCAATGGCTTGTCTAGGATTATTCCCCCGCCCCGCCCCAAAACTGACATGTTTGTCTCTTCCCAAAATCAAACAAGGAAAAAAATTTGTTTTTTAGCACAAATCAAGTGAACCAACGGAATCAGAAAGAGTCATTTTCTTTCCAATTGCTGCAGTCATCAAAAATCCAAATCAAGTCCTTTTCATGTAAAGAGAATGCGAAAAAGCTAAAAGAAAAAAGAGATTTCTTCTTGGAGAAAAATGTTCTTTGTTTGGCCTAAACCAACCACTTTCTGAAAACTCAGAGGTCTTTTTATCAGCCTTTTTTTTGTTTGGCGAGGGGAGCTTGAAGACATTTTAGTTCGATTTTCTTCCTTAAGCAGATCAACAGACCCGAGTGCTTGCCTAAGGCCTTTGCATCTGTTTCCAACTTGATATGGACCCAGGCCTGAGATTGTCATACTACTCGTAGGCAGACCAAGGAAAGGGGAAATTGTCCCAATGGCAAAGACCCATTTTGTGGTAAAAGAGATACGATCCAAGGTTGTGACACAACTTCAGCGGGTATAAAAAGGAAGGCATGAAATGGAATAACTAATTCCCTAGCAACCTAACAAGGCAGCCAATTGGTCATAAAACTTAACTAACCAATCAGCCTAAAAGCTTTAAAATAAAAACTCCATACAAAAGAATTAAAGAAACCAGCCAAATCCCAACAATCAATCAATTACTAATTACCTCTAGCACTGCAGTTGTCATTTGAAGAACGCTCGTCCTCATCGGACACGCAAAGGAAAACTGAGTTGTTTACAAGATTGACCAAGGCAACCAAAATTCCGAGACAAAATTGTGCAAGCAGAAAGAATCCTGGTATTGGATAATGCCACAAACCCACCATCTCCCAAACATCCATGTCCTGCAGACATAACCAAGAAAGACTACCATTGATGTCTGTGTCGTAATGAAAAAATCGATATTTTGTAAATTCAATAATACCTTTCCAATCTTCTGATTCAAAAATGTGAATGCTACATTGAAAATATATGTGCTAATAGCCCAGAAGAGAATGAACACAAGCAGCAGCCCATTCAATCGATGCAATTGGAATAATGAAGGAAAGGCATATACGATGAACCCAACATATGCGAGTAACCCAAATGCACATAGACTTGCAAAATGGAAACTCCAGAAGGACAGAGCAACCAAGGAGACCTGTCACAATGAGCTCTGAAAGCTTAAATAAATCTTAATATGGTTTAACTCAAAACAAGAAAATAACTTAGAATCGTTAAAATGGCATTAACAGAACAGTAGAGAAATGAATTGGACTAAGAAAACATTAACGAAGTGTTCAATCTCTATTTAAAAAAAACTATGCACACTAAAAAGTTTACAGAAAATTCTTTCTTTGGATGAATTTTATTGAATACATGAAAATAAAAGGCATCAGCTAAGGATAAAAATTATTAAATTGGCTGGAAGGAATATAAGAAATGAAGTATTTACAAAAACTTTAGAGAGGCAAGTCTAAACAGAAGGCTGATAATAATGTATCCTTAGCAACGGCATCGAAGGGCTACGATTCATTCTGAGCCAAACACCCCACAAGTGTAGCCTGGATAGAATTGCACCACAACACACTATCCCTACTTTTGAAGGACAATCGTGCAAGAATTGATAGACTCCATTACAAATTGTTACAAATTGTTCCAGGAAATATCCAAAGATTTTTTTTTTAAGTTCAGCAATACGCGTGGTGGAGATTCGAACATCTGATTTTTTGGTTGATGATAAAATGTCTTAACTAATTGAGTTATGCTTAAACTGGAGATAGATAATTAAAATAAGGATCATCTCCAAAGAAAGAGCAAGAAGACAGAGATAATTAAAATAAGGATCATCGACCAATTTGCTTTTAGTCACTCTGTTCCAAGGGAACTCAGTTCCTTAGGAATATCCTACAGCCACTAAAACACAAGTTTTTTTCATTCCTCAGAGATTTTACACCAAAAAAAAAAAAAAAAAAAACAGAAACAAAAATAAAATCGACTCGTGGTACTAAACCCAACCTCCCAAACTCAGGCAAGCTCACAAGAAACAAATTGAAAACTGGAAACATCATAACAAAATGGCTAGCAACTATAAAACCAAATCATCATTCCTTTCATAGAGCATATCATATTTATATTCAACATCATATCTATAAAAGATTAATACACCCATGACTCTCCACGGCCCACAAAGTTAACACACCCATGGGAAGAAACAAACATAAGTCTACGATGGTCCACATAAAATATTATGATTAGAAATATATACCGGGAAACCATACGTGAAAAAGTTAATAGTAAATGTTCGGAAAACTTCTCTCCTCAACAAAACATTAGTATGCTTCACACCAGACCTGCAACATTCAACAACAGGTATATATAAGCAAAATAAGAATCATAATACAAATACACCCTGTAAATATAAGCTTTGATAATTTCATAAGAAATTCTTGAAAACCGTGGTAAGCAGAGATATAAACGAGGGGGAGAAGGGAAAAAAATCAATAAGTGAAAGAAAAATTGTGTAAATCAGATATAAACAACTTAAGTTTGAGACCTCAATTCACGAATGAAAAATGAATGCTTGGAGGGAAGAAGTTGCTCCACTAAGTTGCTTTCCCTCATTGACATTATGAAATCCATTTCCTCAAGATCGCACTTGACACAAGAAAGCTGCATAAGAAGCATTATAATACAACTAATCAGTCAAGCAGAGGATGAGGGTCAGCAATTTACAACCATAAAGCGAACAAACTATTCTCAATTCAAAAGAGTTTCTAGGGTGAGTCATAAGGAGTCTAAACTGTAAACGTTGAAACAGATACTTCCTGCTTCACATCTTGCCATCAATATGCAAAGCATATGTTAAAGAAAAAATAAAAATTAAGAAATAGACAAACAAGTTACATACCATGATATAGAAAAGTATAAGAGAAATATAGGAACAGATCCCAGGCCATTCGGAGGTTGACGATACTTTAAACAGACCAATGAATCCAGCTACCCATTTCAACATACTAGGGTACTCCACCGGAAGTTGATACACATAAACAAGAAAAATAATGAAACCTGCATATAGTTGAAGAGGCCTCCACCACCTTCAAATAACATGTAAAGTAGAATCATAAAAAAGATGCAACTGATAAAAACAACTTCAAACTACAACAGAGTATGCGTGCACCAAAGTTTGTGGCCAGGAAACAATCAAGAATCCCGGAGGAACAACCTGAAAAGTCCTAAAAAGTTGCTTGTTAAAGACCAATCCACCAGACCTACACAGCTGCCAATGAAAAATGGAAGCGAAACCCATGAGGGATTGCTAATTCCCACAATAATCTGAATGGCAGGAAGTAGCAAACAGGAAGCAACCCTTAGATGAGAACCTGCCATTTCCAACAGAAATTAAATCCTCGTATTTCATTTTGTAAAGAAATCTTAAGACACAATTTAATTGCAAAAGAGGGATCAGTAAATGGGTATGGATTGCGAAGTGCTCCAAATGCAGAAGAGGTTGATTGATAATTAGTCATATATGCATGATATATCATCCTAGAAAATAGACAAATACTGGTTTGTACACTCTCATCCTCCTTTGCCCCCAACAAAAAGGATAAAACACCATGAAAGGCCCAAGTTATCTGAATTAAAGTTGATTTAATCAACTAAATTATTTCATAAAATTCATGATTCCCTCTATTGGACATTTGAGCTGAAGTGCTTATAGAGAAAAATATTATATCTTGATTGTGAAATACATCAAAATTCATTACTTGAAGCATGTAAATGCACAAACAAATTTTTCTCCCCCCTCTGGCAAACAATTTAACCTAACATACTCCAACTGCTGACTTAAAGGATTTACTTCCAGAAATTTCCTAAGAAATAGGTTAATCTCTTCTCTTCTTTTTACATAAATTTATACTTCGGTGAATGTGCATCAAGCTCTATAATGCAGCATGCTTATGGAGTTGGAGTAAATTCTTACGAAAGAAAAAAAAAAGCTAATATTCAAATAATAAAATGGTGCTAACGATCTACAAACCTAGATGATCGACAAAAGAAAAGAAATGAACCCAGCATGAATCTCCCCTTTGAACAAAACCAATTCTGTACCAGAAAATATCAGCAGCGGCAACAAAAATTGATAACAGTTGTACGACCAAGAAATAAATAACAGAAGGCGATTTCCATGACTGAATTCTGCAAATGATCCACAGGAATTAATTTTCAGTAAGTAGAAGCAAAAAGTGAACTAAAAGAAGAAAGGAAAATGATTGTGGTCAGCTCTTACGTCATGAAACCAATCAGCTTAGCCCACCATGCATTGGCTATGCTCCACTTATATCCCTCAAGAGACCATATAACAAGGAAGGTAACTTGAGCAAGAATAACAAGCGAAGAGAATATGATAATTGGCCAAAATACCAAAAACCGCCGACCAAAAATAAACCCTACAATAAAGATGCACCATGTATTAACAAAGAAATAAATAATTATATTTAAAAAATTTGTAAGAAACCATGTTTTCATTGAGAAAAGGAAAGAATATCAAGGGCATACCAAAAAAAAAAAAAAAAAAAAAAAAAAAAAAAAAAAAAAAAAAAAAAAAAAAAAAAAAAAAAAAAAAAAAAAAAAAAAAAAAAAAAAAAAAAAAAAAAAAAAAAAAAAAACCCTCTCAAACCTCCTCCAAAGACCTCTTAACCCATTCCTCTCAAGCCACGCTCCCTGACAAATAGCAAAATGACAAGCCTGCCACTAGAGTTTCCCTTCATTCCAAAAGGAGATGAGCGAGGTGAAAAAACTGGTCATGGAGCAACTCTAAAAATTTTATGATATCCTTATTTAAGACGTTTTCCCAATGAGTTAAATTACTTGTTTTGAATTGTGTTTATAAGACTTCTAGTTTACGGAAACGAGAGAATTTTGAATTAATGGTGCTTTTTAATTTTTTATGTTGTTGAACTATTTGATTAAATTGCATGTCTTCTAAAATTTCTTTTAAAAGATACTCCGATCATGATTCTACTAAATTATTTTTTAGCATCCTTTCAATTAATTTAAATTACAAAAGATTTAGTACTTAATTAACGGCTTCGGCCAGTACGTGAGCAAAAAGCTGGGCCGTTGCATCTTTGAGGAGCAAAAAGAAAATCCCTTGAAGCTAAAGAATTTTAAGTTCATAATGATTCACCATTAGCTCTCTTACAGTTATGCTTCAAGTACAATACCATTCATTAATTAAATTTATTCCGCTTCTAAGAAACAGTGAAATAAGAATTCACTAGGCATAAACGAACAATAACTAAAGCTAACAATCAATATTATCAACTCTAATATTGACAGAGCATTACCTATTTTATCTGCATTAAATTGAATGAAAAGAAACAACAATAAATCAGTAAGAGAGATCAGACTCCAATTGATTAAAGCCGCTGCAAGAAAATGAGAAAATAAAAAGAGTTAATTAATAGTTCCGGAGGTCAAACAAACGAAGTGTATCAGTTGAGATGTAAGGAAGCTATAAAATAAAATAACTCTAACCAAAACATTTCAAGAATTCTAAGTTCAAACACTAACATCGTACTTTTCTATTATTCGAAGGAAGAGCTTAAAAGTGGAATTTGGTCTCATGTTTCCTTGACCTTTTAATGGCATAATGGTTGTATGTGAATGGCATCTTTTAATTACTCCTTGACGTCTATATATGTCAATTGTAATTACTCTTCAGCGTCTATATAACTACTCTTTTCATAATTTCATTCTTACTTAATGAATGGTCACATATCTTAACAATAAAATAATAATTACAAAAAGGAACTTATTTTCAAAAAAAAAAAAATTGCCAGATAGCCCTTTAATCATCCATTGATCCGTTGCTTTTTTCACTAATAAAAGTTGGATAAATTTTTCATGCTACGTTGGTGTATGCTTAAGAGAGTTGTGGATTATCTACTTGAAGCTTGGGAATGGCTTATGTCTAAAGCTGAATTTTTCAATTCTTTAGTAGAATGCCTATAATGGTCAGGAAGAAGTGGTGGGTTCGTTCAAGACGTGCAGTAGACTTTAGTTTTATGTGCTAGTTTATTTTCTTTGTTCTAGTTTCATCTCTTTCGGTTGGAATTCTTGTCGTTAAAAAGGAAGCTTTCTGAAGTTCCTGGTTAGTAAGATTTAAGGCATATCCAACCCCCTCTTCCAAATGAACGTGGTTTTATGATACAAAGTTCCTTTCCCGTCCGGGTTTGAAAACGAATCATACTAACAGCAAAACTGCAGAAGAGACCTGACCACCTCAAGCCAATTCCAAAATTTCTACATAAAGTAAAAGAATTCATAACCTAAGACAAAAGAAACACAATGTCAAAGCAAGATGGCTTATGAAAAAGGTCAACCAGAAGGTATTGATGTCAGGATGGTAGCAAACACATGACCTAGTTTGTTCCATGTTCAGATTCCTACATCTAACACAGCATGCTTGTTCAAATTGAGCGTAAATATTAGACCATTTACAGATTCCCAATTTACAATGAGAGAGGCATGACTATAGGAATAAAAATATTAGACAATTTATACCAAGATATAGTATGGCAAACAGCATTGTCGATGAGCACTCCATATAGTTCTATGTCTTTTACATGAATACTCTTTGATTTCTTTCTTTCCACAGATTTCAAAAGAAATCAATGATAAGGTTTTTCCATAACAGGATTTTTGCATTCTTGAAAGGTGGTACATTATGGTCATGTCCAATAAATCATTTATCTCCCTAGGGAAGGTGAGATGTCATCCGAAGATATGGAGAATTCTTGTCCAGAAATTTTGAGCGTATATGAATCACATAAATAAGTGGTTTTGTGATTCATTGTTTTTCTTGCGTAATAGGCACCAACTTGGAAATAGAGTTACAAATGGCATTCTATTTTGTAGATTTTCACTTGCGATAATGACTTTATACGCTATTTTCCAAAGGAAAATTTTCACCTTTTTATGGTGAATTTCCTTTCCACACTGTCTTTGCTAACGTGGGGTTTATTACTTCTATTTTTTTTCCAATGTCCACCATCAAAGATTTTGTAGAAAAGATCCCGTAATCACTTCGAAGCCATGTCAATGAGTTTTTTCTTTAGACAATACAACTAGGGCAAGATCAAGGCTTAATTCGGCCCATAGCTTCATTATCTTTTAGGTTCCTACCAATCATCATGTCCCATAAGTTGTTGATATCATTCCATGTTTCTTTGATCGTAGTTGTTTTACTATGAGAGAGTCTATACAAAAGTGGATATCACAAGGTTAGCTTGGTGTTTGCAATCCAAGGATGGATCCAAAATCCTCCTCACCACCCTATGGCAAATTCAGTTGGAGATAAGGTTTTGGTGTTTTTTTATGTACTTTTATGGCCCCTTTGCACAAGATGGAGGGGTTGATTTGTATGTGATGTAGGAGTATATTTAGTCTTTACAATTTTTCTCCACAAGGCGTTTTCTTCGTGAAGATATCTCCATATCAATAATGGCAAGAAGAGCTTTATTCTTCTCCTTTATTGAAAATAGACCAAGTCCTCCCTCGTCTAGTGGGAGGCTTATGATATTTCATCAGATAAGATGTGGGTCATCTTTCCACTAATAGTTTCCAATAATCTTTCTATATCCGTAACCAATTTTAGTGGCATTTCAAATAGAGACGTATAGTAAGTGGGGAGATTGAACAATGTAACTCGTATTAGGGTGAGCTTTCCGCCTTTGGAAGTATAACATGATGACCATGTCGATAACCTTCTTTTTATTTTTTCAATAATGGTCTTCTAGAAGGAGAATGATTTGTGGTTCCCTTTAAAGGTAATCCTAGGTACATATTCGGTCATTCACCCTTTTTACAACCGTATCTAGTGGCGCAATCTTTGATAATCTCTGTGCCAAAATTGATACCCATAACAACACTTGTTCATATGTGCTCCATTTTTTTTGCCTAGCATCACCAAGTTTCTCACTAAAACACTCAATAGGGTGGTTTTCTTGGGAAAGTACAACTCCTACACCCACACCCCATTAAAACTAACTTTATTGAACTCTGTTCTTGGAGAAAAGCTTTTGGATAAAACTGATTAACACCTCTTACAACCTAATGACACCTATTTAAAAGGCTGCAAACCCGCCTTTGTTCCTTAACTAACAGTAACTAATACCATTATGTCTTTAAACTTGATAAACAAAACTAAATGTTCTAATCCCTCAAACTAAGGATGCTAAAAAGATAGCTAGAACAACGACCAATGATTACATCAAGAACAGTTTAGATCCTAAAAAATGTCCCCGCAGATATGAAACTGAGCAAAAAACACAGCAAGCCCTCGACCAGTTCCAAAGCAAATGGTGCAAATATCTCATAAGAACAGGAACTCACAAGAAGTTACAACATGAAAATAGACGAACGCTTACCAGTTAGAAGCAGCAGCGGTAACAAAAACCCACCAAGAAAACTCCCCATGAGAGACGAATGGCAGAGAGCGATCACTTCGATTCCATCATTAGCACTGCTCCGGCAATGGGTTTTCGATTTAAATCAAAAATCGTGAAAACCCATTTCCAGAAGCGCTAGATGGTCATATTAATATATCGAAAGCTCTGTCCAATTCAGAAAGTAAAAAAAAAAAGTGTTGATTATAGGCTTGCAACAGAAGAAATCAGAATTATATTGATTGGCGGTGGAATAGTATATAGTTCTTTAATCTGCCAAGCCTGTAGAATCAAGCAGGCTTTAGAATCGAAGCTCCGTAAATGTTCGTAGAATAAATAGGTAACTGAATTCGGATACGTTGAAAGATGATCTGCGGGAACTGTATTTATGCAGAAGCCCAAATTAAATAAATAAATAAATAAATAAAATCAACCGATTTGCTGGTTGTTGGGTGGCTTCAGCGAATGGCCACCGCCACCGTCGCGGCACGCCACCACGTGATGTTCCGATTCTATGTATCGTTTAAAAATCATTATTCACAGATATTTTTTTTGTAAATAAAAAAATATTTAAGTTGTTTTTGCTAATATATATTTGTATATTATAAATCTCGATTAATCCTTAATATCGGTATTAAATATTTTTATTTATAGATATAAAGACATTTAAATCAAAAATGATATATAGTTAAGTTTTTTCATTTAATTTAAAAATTTTAATTAATGACTTTAAATATTTTTATTTATAGATATAAAGACATATTTAAATTGAGCCAATAGATAGTAAAAAAGAATATATATAATATATATATTTATAGTTTAGTCCCTCCAATTAATTTAAAATTTTTAACTAATAATTTATATATATATATATATATATATATATATATATATATATATATATATATATATGATAAATCTCGAAATTTTTAATATCAATGTTAAATATTTTTATTTATAAATATAACAACGTATTTAAATCAAGCCATGTTAGATGTTTAAAAAAAATATATTTTTTAGTTACTTTAATTAATTTAATTTTTTATTAATAATATATATAATGACGTATTTATTAATAATTTTTTATTAATAATATATATAATGACGATTAATCCAATATTGATGTTAAATATTTTTATTTATAAATATAATGACGTATTTAAATAAAGTCTAAAAAATGAGAATATATATATATATATATTTATACAATTGAGTTTGACAACGTTTTCTTCCTTATTTTTATTAGGTTTCCAATTATTTGATTTGTAGTTTAATTTTAAAAATAAATAATAAAATTTATAAAATTATTTTTATGAGTTTTGAAAATTTTGAATTTTTTAAAAAATAACAAATTTATTAAAAATAAATTGCATTTATAAGCTTAAATTTAAAAGATTAAATTAAAAAGAAACTATAAAATTGGTTATTCAACGTATAATAAATTAATTATTAAAAATATTGTAATTTAAAAGATTAAAATTAAAAAGAAACTATAAAATTGGTTATTTAACGTATAATAAATTAATTATTAAAAATATTGGAATTTCATAATTAAAAATGATTGGGCATACAAAATCTGGAAGTCTCGGGAAGAGTATATAAGAGTGAGCTGGAGATCGAGCTCCAAAAATGGTGAAATTGCAGAAGCGATTGGATGGCGGGACTTTCCTTAGCTTTATCTCTTTGCTTAATTTTCCTTCCTGCGATATCCGAAGCATCCCGTTGCTCGATCATTGGTATGTACTTTTCTTCTTCCACCACCAGATTTTAGCTTCTCCTGCGCCGTTTCGCACTTTTTGCTTCGATGTTTTGCTTGTCTGTGCTTCGTAAACTCCGAAGAAGTTGAGTTTTGTCATATGCAATGCTCTTGATATTACATGTTTTTTGTTTGCTCCCTTTGGTTTCCATTTGAGTAGCTTTTGAAGCCCTTTTGGCCATTAGAGACGTTTTTTGAAGTACCTAGGCGGCAACCAGATCAATACCTTCCTTCGAGTTTCTCATCGAATTTTCGCGGATTTTGATGGCTTCCACCGGCATTTTGGACGACGATTAACTCATCTCCCAAAAACGACGGAATGAGAGCCGTCCAATCAATGATAATCATGAAGAGATTGTAATTACAAATAATTTTTGTGTAAAATTATCCATCTAAGCGCTGTGTTTTGTGCAAGACTACTCAAATGTAAAAACGTATAGACCTAAAGGATCTTGCACTTCTTTCTTTCCATTTATGTCACCAAAGTGCTCTAAAGGCACAGCTCCGTACGACCTTGGTTTTCCCCATCAGATTCCACGCATAAGCCAATCTTCCACTCTTCTAGGAAGAAAAGTAGAAACTCCCAGATTTCCAAACAAGTAATTCTCTGAAACTGAAGACGTTGTCTTGAATAATGGTATCCATAAAATTGGGCTTCAGATTTTACACAATACCTTCATTGGGTTAATACGTTTTAAGACTAGAAATATGGTGGTTTTTGGTTTTAAGGTATTTGAGTATTGAACATGTTATGTCATGATAACATTCAGGACGAAGCGCTACAAATTTACTACCGAACTAATCGATGTTCTGCTCTGTTTTGAGTCTTCGAATTGTTGTATTTAAGCTTACCTATGTGACTTCGGACCCAAGTGTTTTGATGTGTATTTGTGAAGGGGATGGTCTGAAAGTTGAACTTTGTGTACCTGACTGACTTCCGTATGGTAGCTAACATTTTTTGGTGTTTTTAAATGCATCTAAATTTTTTCATAGATCCAGGGTTGCCTCTTGTAAGAAATATCAGTGAGCTTCCACAAGATAACTATGGAAGAGGAGGCTTGTCTCACATTACCGTTGCAGGTTCACTATTGCATGGGCTGAAGGAGGTATGGCGTGTTCATCCTTCGAGGTTCTAGAACCTAGCCAAGCTTTGTAATGAAACAAAATATATTTTTTATTGGCTTGTGCTAGCCATTTACCACTTTATTGAATTTTGCAGGTGGAAGTGTGGCTCCAAACATTTTCCCCTGGATCACACACACCTATTCACAGGCACTCCTGTGAAGAAGTTTTTGTGGTTTTGAAGGGGACTGGCACTCTCTTTCTCGCACCTAGTTCTCATGGAAAGTACCCTGGAACACCAAAAGAATTTTCTATCTATTCAAACTGTACATTTCACATACCTGTTAATGATGCTCACCAGGTACGTTGTTCTACTTAAATCCCCTCCTTGCTTTAGAAGTATCCATAAATATTGTGGGCTTAGTTGATATACATCATTTCTGGTTGCTTACAAACTTAGGGTATTAAACCCAATAATTTCGTTTGAGGTAGATTATGAAAATAACCCAAGTCTCAAATGTCTAGTCTTGCTATCCTTAGAATTTTTGTTGCCATGCAATGAGTATTGGAAAGCTTATGGAAGCCTTCTTTTTTAAAGATGGCGAGGGTGAGTGGTTCGAAAAAATTGGAAGTTCAATGGATCTAAAGAAAATAAATCAAGCTAGGATGAACGAGACTTTACTTTGCCAATGGAAGAATTTTCTATGGCTGAAGATGTTGATTTGAATTTTCTATGGCCTAAGCAAAACATTCAAAATGAGAGAAATAGCACAAATTACTCAGCTGTCAAATAAAAGCTAGGGTAAGTGCTAAAATAATCTCACTTCATAGGATTTTCAGTAGTCAACAGAAAACTACTGGTTCATTGAATCTTATTATATATAATTTTCTTTATGAGGGTCGGGAGTGTATTTGCTCTTGCAAATGAATTTTGGTATTTTTCCCCAAGGAGCATCTTGAATTAAGGATAGGGAGGAAAGAAGGGCGTAGTTTCTTGATTTCTAAACCTCCTTCTCATGTGTATCTTGCTTGAATGTTCTTTTGGTTATCTGTCCGTTGAAACTGCCATTTTGCTAATTGGGAATTTGGAAGGTGAAACTACCAAATAAGGTCAATGTTTCTGCTCAGTTTGTGGTTAATGAGATTGATTGTTCTTTGGGTCTTAAACGGGGATTTGCGGCTACATGTTTTTTGATGAAAAATTAAACTACAAGGCAAAAGCCTTCAAAATCCTTCCACTCCCACTGGACTCTTCAGACTTCTTCATTGCATGATTTTCCATGCTTGCTTTCCATCCCACCCCATGGAAGAAAGGAAACACAATCAGGCTTAGGCCTAGATATATGCATATGCAAACTGAGGACGGGTTTTTGGAGTTAGCTACTTCCTCTTATACTGTCTTTGAGGAGTTGAGGCCTGACCTCCTCCTCCCTTTGTTTTATGGGATAATGAAGTTTACTGTTTACTATATATATATATATGGATGGATGGATAGATAGATATAGATATGATTATATTTATACGTTCCTGTTCTTTTAGTGGATCAAAGAATCATGAAATCTGGCTTTCAGATGAAACCTTTCTCCAGTGACTTTCTACATTGATCTATGAAATGTGGACCGATGTGCATGGTATCATCAGTTTAAGCCCCTGATCATGCTTGCAATGCTTTTTTTTTTTTTTTTTTTTCCAAATTATATTTTCAGTTTATCAAATACACCACAATGTTCAAACAATTCTCAACTCAAACCAAGCCTCTGATATCACTTGAATGGTTAACCATTAACACAGATATGGAATACGAATGAACATGAGGATTTGCAGATGCTTGTCATCATTTCCAGGCCACCAGCCAAAGTGTGCGTATTTTTCTTCCATTTTACATTATGTATTTCATCTTTGGTCGTTTTTATAACTTGAGCTTAACGAATTATACATTTGCTTGAAGAAGGTCATTATGGTATTTAGGAGTAAATTGAAGGTGAGACTCATGAACAACCAAGATGTTTTGGTTTATGGTTGCAGGTTTATTTATGATGACTGGGCCATGCCCCATACTGCTGCAAGATTGAAGTTCCCCTACTATTGGGATGAACAGTGTTTTGAAGCGCCCGTAAAGGATGAACTTTGACGTTGTTTGTCGATCAAATTGACCATTAACATGAAGTGTAAAGTCGAATTCTCATAAAAACATGAAGTGTTGTAAACTTTAAACAAGGTGCAACATCTTGAAAGTTCTTCAAGCTTGTATCACTCACTTTTGCTTCAAAAATCCATTCCAAATGGATAGAGCCTTGTTGAGGTGTGAAAGCCTATAGTTTCTTCTATAATTTAGGCTTGGAATCATTGATGGTCGTTAGCGTCGGTTTGATAATAACTTCGAATTTATGTTTGGTTCTTACTCATTATTATTTTTAATTAAAAATATAATTTATTTTAGTTCAACGTTAGTAGCTTATCAATTGAACAATGTTCAAATTGATAAATATAAATATTATTCACGTACATGTAGCTCAAATATCCCACTAAATTTATAGATTTAACCACAAGATTATATATATATATATATATATATATATATATATATATATATATAATGCAACTATGAATTTGTTTTTATTGCATATGTATTTTCCTTCTTACACATATTAGACATTATACAATTAATAAACACCTAGATCACTCCTCACTTTTTTAACATTATATACTTTTTAAGTAACATTTTTTTACAAAAGATTATAATATCAAGCAGAATATAAGAGTTAAAAGATGCTCAAACTAGTAAAACCTATGCATTTGTAAGATATTATGAATATATATATGGAATGAATGCTACAAACAATTCACAATCCTTCTTAAAGCACAATAATAGCAAAAGAGAAAGATAAGTGTAAATAGCAAAAATAGAATGAATCAAGAAAAAAGTGGATAAAGGGAAGAGAAAAGAAGTCACTAGGATCAAACAAATCATCTAAAAGTGTTTTTCTTGCTTTGAAATCCCAGTACAAACAATCAGCAAGACTATGCATCATCTAAAACCAAACTTTACTAAGAACAAAAAGACCCCATGGATCAAACAATATCCCCTCCCGAATATCTTCATTTATGTTTGTCAAAAATTAGAAGAAGAAAAGGATGGGTAGAGAGAGATGAAGTAGTTGAGTGTTTTTGAGGAACAAAAAAATCTAAAAATTGGATAGATCCCCTGGTTCTAACTCCAAGAAATGTGGAAAGGAAATGGAAGCTGAAAAAGGAAAAAGAAAATGGATGTAGCTCCATGAGAGAAAGGAATAATGATAATCCCAACCCACCATGAGCATGCCCAGAAATAGGCATTGTTCTCCTAAGAATTTTCCCTTCCTCAGAATCCCACCAACCTTGTTCCTCCTCAACTTTATCCCTTATCATCAATCATTCCTAATTCTTCCTTCCCAATCCTTCTCCCAAACCAGCCTAACAATGGCTGCCATCACTCCGTTTCTCTCACTTCTTTGATCAATCATCTCCACTTTCTCCATTGTTCCAATTTCCAACACTCCAATTTACAGGGCAGGAATGGCCTTCCACAACAACCATCTCCATTTCTCCATCTCTCTCCTCGGCCTCCTCCTGTCTTTCCTTCTCATCCTCCTCACCGCCACCGCCACCGCCACCGCCACCGCCGGAATCCGCCTAGGGATCATCCGCAAGCCTTCCTCCGACGTCCCTATCTTCCGCGAAGCTCCGGCGTTTCGGAATGGCGATTCCTGTAAAAGAGACGAGAAGATTCACGTGGCTATGACATTGGATTCGAATTACCTGAGAGGAACAATGGCGGCCGTTCTGTCGATTCTTCAGCACTCAACTTGCCCTGAGAACGTGGAATTTCACTTCCTGTGGGCGAGATTCGACTCCGAAGTGTTCTCGTGCATCAAAACCACGTTTCCGTACCTCAATTTTAAGGTTTATCGATTCGATTCCGGTAGGGTTCGGGGGAAAATTTCGAAATCCATTCGACAAGCTTTGGATCAGCCACTGAACTATGCGAGAATTTACTTGGCGGAGATTCTGCCGGTGGAGGTTAAGAGAGTCATATATTTGGATTCCGATTTGGTCGTTGTTGACGACGTTGCAGAGCTTTGGGGAGTGGATTTGGGCGATAAGGTATCAAATCAAAACCTTCAATTTCAGATCATCAAACCCTAAACTCCTTATTTATACATTTCCTCTCTCTCTCTCTCTTTCTCTTTCTACAAAATTTCCTCTTTTTTTTTTTTTTTTTTTTTTTGGGTTTTTATAATTTTCTTTTTGGGTTTTTCCAAATCGGAGTTTCAAAATATTTTGGAGAAGTGAAAAGTCTAAAATACCCCTACGGAACTTCTTGATGGAATTTCAAAACTTTTTTTTATTGTCCAATATATATTAATCCACATTTAATCTGGAGTTGAAAATAATTTGGAGAAGTGAAGAGTCTAAAATACCCCTATTGATGATGGAATTTCAACCTATGAAATTAAAATTTTGAACTTTTAAAAACTTTTTTTATTATCTAATATATTTTAATCCACATTTAATTTGGAGTTGGAAAATATTTTGGAGAAGTGAAAAGTCTAAAATATCCTTGAGGAACTTCTTAATGATGATGGAATTTCAACCTATGAAAACAATAAAATATATATATATTTTTTAAATTATCTTTGAAAAACTTTTTAATTTTCCAACCTATTTTAATCCACATTTTATTTCTTTCTTTTTTTTTCAAATTGGAGTTGGAAAATATTTGGAGAAGTGAAAAGTCCAAAATATCCCTAAGGAACTTCATTTCAACCTATGAAAATAATAAAATATATTTTATAAAAATTTGAACTTTGAATACTTTTTTTTATTACCCAACATATTTTAATCCACATTTAATTTCGAAAATAGTTTGGAGAAGTGAAAAGTCTAAAATACCCCTAAAAAAACAATAAAATTATTATTTCATGTAAACGCAGGTATTAGCAGCACCGGAGTACTGCCACGCAAACTTCACAAAGTACTTCACCGACCAATTCTGGTCTGACCGGAAGCTGTCAGAGACGTTCAGCACGCGACAGCCCTGCTACTTCAACACCGGCGTCATGGTCGTCGACATCAAAAAGTGGAGGTCCGGTAAGTTCACCCAGAAGATGGAGGACTGGATGGCAGTCCAGAAGCAGCGCCGTATCTACCACCTTGGTTCTCTCCCGCCCTTCCTCCTCGTCCTCGCCGGCGACATCCGCGCCGTCGACCACCGCTGGAACCAGCACGGCCTCGGCGGCGACAACCTCGAAGGCAAATGCCGGAGCCTCCACCCTGGTCCAATCAGCCTCCTCCACTGGAGCGGCAAAGGTAAACCCTGGCTAAGGCTAGATTCCAGGAGGCCCTGCACCGTCGATCATCTTTGGGCCCCTTACGATCTCTACCGTCCGTCCACGCATGCGTTGGAAGAGTGAATAGAGAACCGAACCGAAACCGAACCGAACCGAACCGAACCAAACCGAACCGAGAAAACCCTTTTTTTTCTTCTAATATGGTTGGATTTGGGGGAAATTGGCTAAGTGTTTTTTTTTTTTTTTCTTTTTCTTTTTTTGGGTTTTTTTTTCTTTTTTTGGGTTTGGTATTTTGAAAATCTCTCTTTTTTTTTTTCTCTTTTTTTTCTTTTTTTTTTTTTTCTTTTTTTAAGAATCAAAAGAAAGGTAAAAGGAGAGAGAGAAGGAAGAAGGAAGAAGGAAGAGGAAGGTGAAGATTTGCATAGGAATTAGCAGACTTTCTCCATTTTTCATTTATTCTCAACTTTGTTCTTCCTTCCTTCAAATTTTATATTATGTTAAACCCATTTGTTGTGTATATATATAAATATATATATTTTTTACCTTTTTAGTTTCCATATATTTATTTTTATTTCCGCTTTTGCTTCGTATCGTAAAACGTTGTGATTGTTTCTTACGACGAAATTAGGGTTCTAATGCTTCTTCTTAGGACTTAACGAACAAAATAATGTTAAAATCATATTATTTGCATGATTAGAATTTATAACAATTGCCCTATTTTGAGATTGATCAAAATATCTTTAGGTCTTTTACCTCCAACGTTCTAGCCGTTATTTCAACATTTTATTATATTCTATATGCTTACCTCTATTTTCATGTAAAAGGCCAAAACGTATCATGGAACAACGAGGTTTAACGCTATGATCCACCGCTACATCCTTGCCACTAGTTGAAAAATTGTGGCGATTAATAAAAAGATTTAAACTTTGTAGTTTGTCTTAAAAAAAATATATCCAACATCAGAAATTTTAATAGTGATTTAAAAATACAAAAGAAAAAAAAAATTATTAGCCAATAAAAAATATAAAAAAATACTCGATAAATTTTAAAATTAATAAAAAAAATTAAATTTTTTTTGAGTGTAAAAGTATTTTAAAAGTTTTTTCTTTGGGTATAATTTAATCCAATAAAAACCCCTAAAGAGTGGAAAAACCAAACCATATAATATAAAAGCCCTAAATTGGAAATTTCCATGAGAAATAACTGAACTTTGAAATGGGATTGGGATTTCGAGCTTGGTTGATTATGGTGTGGCCTTACGTTCATCCAGATAGAGACTTCCCACCATCTTGACGAACGCGAACACTGCGTCTCTTCCAAACTTCATTTTTTCTCTGATCGATCTTTTGCTTAATTTGGTCGTTGTTTCGAATCTGTCAAATGAATTTCTTCAGATCGGTGTTTTCCGACGATCCCGATCCTTCGACAGCGTCCGAATCTGAACCTCAATCGCCTGAAAAGTCCTTGTTGAAAGAAGGAGAAGGAACATCGGATTCGAGTCCCCATCCGAAGTCAAATCCTGTCGCGGCTGCCGAAGCTTGGAGTTTCGGTGGTCTGATCCAGACTTTGAGCGCTAAATCGGAATCGGTTATCGATACCTACCGGCGCGATCTCCAGGAATTTGGTTCGGGATTGAAGAAGGAAATTGAGGTCGCTCAAGGATCTCTGGAGACGGTAGGGCACGCCTTCGATGAATTCGGTAGCTCCGTTTTGAAAGGTACGGCTCAGATTATCGCGCAAGGAAAGGACGCGATCCTCGCTATAGATCAGGAATCTGATTCTGATAATGGTAGTAACCAAAATTTGAGTAATCAAAGAAGCCCGTGTTCCAAGCCCTACAGTAGGTTTGATTCTCAGGTTCGTTTGCTTCAAGGCGATACGTCCACTTACTGTGAGGAACCTGAAGATTTGGGTGATTATGATCAGTGGAGATCGCAATTTGTGCTGAATGATAGGAGTGAAGAAATTGAAAACTTGATGGAAGAAAATGGTGGAATAGATAATATACACAAGAAGGTTGTTCCTAATGTTGTTGATGATGAAACTTTCTGGTGTAGGTATTTTTATAAAGCGCATAAGCTTAAGCAAGCTGAGGATGTTAGGGCAAATCTTGTGAAGAGGGCTATTGCAAGGGAAGAAGAGGAGGATTTGAGTTGGGATGTGGATGACGACGAGGGTGATGAGGGATACAATGAGATCAATGTCGGGTCGAAAGGGGATTCGGTGAAGAATGAGGTGAGTAGTGAAGTTCGGGGTAAAGCTACAAAGAGCGAAGAACGCAATGTCGATGAGGAAGTCAAAGAGGAGCATGCTGCCAATACTGAAGTTGTGAAGAAGGAAGTTCCTGTCAATGAATTGAACGGAGGAAGCTCTATTGATGACAACGACGAGGACGGGAAGGGGGAGAAGAGTTCTCAGAAAGTCCATTTGGAAGGTGGCTCTGGGCTGAATAACAAAGATCAAGGATTGAAATCAGACATGAAGGTAGCAGTAGAGGCCAAGTCTGAACATGGCGAATCTTCGAAAGACAGTGATGTTTCAATTGTTTCAACGCAGCCTTCTATGCCCGAGGACGAAGATCTCGGGTGGGATGAGATTGAGGATCTGAGCATTATTGAGGAAAAGAAAGTAGCAACTCAGGGTGGGATAGCAAATCAAGAGGAAATGCGAAAGCGACTGAGTACTGCTGAAGACGATGAAGATTTGGACTGGGGTACCGATACCGAATGACAAAACTCCTAAAGCTCGGTAAATCAAATCTATGAAAGGTTTTTAACTGATTTCCTATGTTATATTTCATTTTTTTTCAAAGTGTTATTCCTTTTATCTGTTGAATACAATGCGCCCTGTGAAGGTATATCTTAAACTATCCTGGAAGGAATCGTGTTCGAATCATAACTTGATTTCATTCAATCATGAAACTCTAGAATTTGAGTCGTTTATGGGTTTTCTACATCAATATGCAGACTTACCTTAGGATCTTTAGGAAACACTCAAGAATCGCTCAAAAGAGGAGCTAACCTTTCGGAATTTGATTTCGTTCAATCATGAAACTCTAGAATTTGAGTCAGTTATGGGTTTTTTACATCAATATGCAGACTTACCTTAGGGTCTTTAGGAAACACTCAAGAATCACTCAATAGAGAAGCCAACCTTTCGGAATTCGGGCAGTTTCTCGGGTTCTATATATATAGGCTTCTAGCTGAATATAATCAAGTAAGCTAGAAAATACCATAGGTTAATTACGGTTTCAAGCACTCCCATCAAGAACTAGTGATGAATTTGAATCAACAATGCCAGTAGGAAATAGTTAAGTTTAATCTCTAGAATAGAAGGAAAAGGAAAGATTTAAATACAATTAGTAAATACAAAATTCGAACCTAAATCCTCTAGTTCACTCTTCAAACTTGAACCTCAACTTCATCTAAAAGAAAGAAAAGAACCCTAAGAACTTGGCAACCAAATAAATAAGCGGTTCGTGGTGTTCGGGGAGGGGGTGGAATTAATAGGAAAAAACTCACTCAGATCCATCAGTGAAAGGACAAGAACACTACTTAGTAGAGTCGTGTTGCTTCGACTTCAGAACTGCTCTGATTTCAGACTCAAACACTTATGCCTGGTTGTTCATAAGATGAATCTGGTAGACGAGTTTCAACAGGGGAAGGTAATGCAAGGAACCGACCTTTTCTAGCGCGAGGAGGAAGATGTTTTGCTGGTTTTCTTGAATTGACAGCCCATGGTAAGAACACTCCAGTGCCATCACGTTGAGATCTTCCAGGGCTCATCACCATAGGGCGCACAGGAGCTAACATGACCACCGGTGCATGAAGGATCCCCCATTTTGGCATTACCTCCATTGCTTCATAGCCGTAGGTGACTCCATTAGGCAAGGCGCATGTGCCAGCAACACCCGGTTGCCATAGAGTTACAGTGTTCGAAATCTGCTGAGGGGTTGGTGATTGGCATTGATCGTAGTCTGGCCGAACTCGAAAGAACGTGATGGTGACCCTTTTGTTAGGAGATGCACATATGACATGGCGTGCAACATCTGCACTGTTGCCCCTCATGACCAAAAGGGATCTGCAAAATTACATGCTTGTATTAATGGTTTAGAATCGTCGTCACGATTCGAATACGTACAAGAAACCATAACAAAAGCTAGATTTGATTGATTAGAACAACAGAGTTTAAAGGGCATACCCTTCCTTCAAGGACAGCATGAGCGGCCCCTTGTAGTTGCCTTCGTTATCACTGACAATAGAACGCCCAAAAGCCATAGTTGATTCAGAAAGGAAGAGAGTGGAAATGGGTTGTTCCAAGTGTGGAGGTTTCTGGAATGGCTGTGAATACTCGCCCTACAGCACAAGCCATATTTTCATTTAATTTGCCTTCGAAGCCTCATTGTAGCCACATGAACGTTGTTTAGAGATAGAATACAATAACACTACCTCTTCAAAGAAATTGACTAGACATCCATTTGGTCTTTTGTACTCTGGAATGAGCTGCCACTGAATGAGATGATCAATAACAGTCACAAGAAGAGGTGGAATCGGTTCTATGTTACCTGTAAGCATGGACAATATTAGTAGTATTAAACAATGTTCAGATCGGCGTGTTACTAGTGCTTTTACGTATTAAACTAAATTATGTTCAGATCGGCATAGTGGCCTACACCTACATCGATTTCAACGACCTCAAAAATTGGATGGTTAAAATATCATACTTGTTCGGCTGTTATTGGCGGAGTCATCTCTTATCTGTCCAAAAATGGGGACGCCAAGCTGGATCATCTCTCGCCGGTTGCCTTTCACCTGCTGATTGAATAAAACAAATGTCTCTCCTGCACACGTAAAGAAGATTCAATTCAGATTCTAAACTAAGCTGAAGAAAACTATGGAGAAAGGCCTTCAAACCAGTGATACAAATTTCTTCATTCCTATGATTATTTTCATGAAATGTTGTTGACATCAATGTTTTCCATTAAGTTGCAGGACGGGTATTGTCCCTATCAGAATGGTTTTTTCAAGAAGTCTGATCGAGAATAGTAAATGTTGAAGCTATTAAGAGAGAGTTAATGCTAACCAGAGAGCTCCCCATTCTTTGCAGCAGAGCGAAGATCATCAACAAAGTCATTCAACTTCACCAATTCAGACTCTGTGAAAATGTCTTCATAACACTTCAATCCTTTCACAACATTCACCTGTCACCAAATGTTACAAAAAAATGAATGATACAAATAATACTAAAACTTTTCTAAATTTTCAAATAGTACGAGGAACAAACGGAGTATATAAATTTGAATCTCCAATTTCAAGAGAAGGAGTACGAGCACCACACCATTCTTCTGTTAGGAATTACGCCTTTCCACAATGGTATGATATTGTCCATTTTGAGCATAAGCTCTCCTGACTTTGTTTAAGCTTCTCCAAAAAGCCTCATACCAATGAAGATGTATTCCTTACATATAAACCTATGATAATTTCTTAAATTAGCCCACGTGGGATTCACTCCCAACAATCCTCAACAATCCTCCCCTCGAACAAAGTACACTACTATGGAGCCTTCGAACAACCTCTCTTTAATTGAGGCTCGACTCCTTTCTTTGGAGCACTCGAACAACAAAGTACACCCTTTGTTCTACACTTTAGTCACTTTTTTACTAAACCTTCGAAGCTCACAATTTTTGTTCGATATTTGAGGATTCTATTGTCATGACTAAATTTAGGGCATGACTCTAATACCATGTTAGGAATCACGACTCTCCACAATGGTATGAAACTGTCCACTTTGAGCATAAACTCTCATGACTTTGCTTTGGGCTTCCCCAAAAGGTCTCATACCAATGAAGATTATTCCTTACATATAAACCACCCACGATCCTTTCCTAAATTAGCCCATGTAGGACTCACTCCCAACAATCCTCAACATCTTCAACGTTCGTTTCATTTCAATTCAAAATTAAAAATGAACAAACCAAAAAAGTTTTAGTACTACAATAACGTTGTAACCGACGACTCCACACCATTCATCAAGGCTAGTTTTAAATTAAAAAATGAATGATGATATTTGAATTTGGGAAAAGAAAGAGCTCACCATATGGCCCTTCACTGGCTCCTTAGCAGAGAATCCTTTTGTCAACTTCATCAGCCCCGGACGTGCTTCACACTCTCCATGGTTGCTGCATATCTCAACTTCTGCAGAGCTGGCCTGCACTCCTCCTCCTCCCCCTTGAGATCCTGCCAAAGAACACAGTAAATTACTCAACAGTTAACTAAACAAATGCATTTAATGAAATGCCCAATTTAAAATAATGGTTTTTAATTTAGTCAACTCATTGTCCGTGACAAATTTTATGCTATAACCTCTGAATTTCATAACCGTGTTTAAAATAAAGTAATATATATCAAGAAACATGCTCAATAATGAAATAATTATTAAATTTGCCGTGAAAGGAATTTATTTTATTTTATTGGGGAAGGGTTTTGGGTAGAATATTGGACGGCTGAGATTGAAAGATGAGTATTGATTTCCATTAAACTAAGAGCTCCATCTCGAGGTGTTGCGTAGCTGTCAGTGTTCGTCATTCCGGGACTAACCGTAGAATCTTGTAACGTCTTTAACTTTTTCTGCTCACCTCGAAACACTCAAACCCCCCGCCTAAACCTCCGGAAGATATTCGATTGGCGCTAGAAATTTATTTGTTGATTAGGATGAACAACGTAAGGATTTTGATGTTCGAATAACTTTTTGGATGAATTTGAAGAAAGTAACTGGAAAAGAAAGAAAAAAGGGAATCCCTAAACTGAATGAATTTGACGAAACAGAGTTTCTGTAGAAGATTAAATCACGGATCTGACCCTGAAATTTTTTGTTTCTGTTTGAATCCTGTGAATGTTGAAAAGAATTCTTTTCGCTGGAACAGTCGATTTGTGCACTTTTTTGAAAAATTTTTCGATTAAGAGTTTCGATTGTTCGCTGTTCATCAACGCAGAGATTGAAATTTTTTGAGAAATTTTGGAGAAACGATCAGAAGTTTTTGGATCAACAGAAATCAAGAATTGAAAAATGGATCAAGGATTTTGATTGATTGAGAATACTTACCTGAATCGGTTATCTCGCTTCCGATTGAATCCTCCTCTTCAATTGGAGCCAAATCCTCATTTCTTCCGCCTTCGGTTTCGTTGATCTCAATCGACATCTCTTCGATCTTCACTTTTCCATTATTCGCTTCCTCTTCGACAAATTCCTCTTCCGAACACATCTTACCTCCGTTTTCATCTGCTTCACTCGTCTTCTTCGCCTCCATTTCAACATCGCAGTCGTCCTCGGCCACTGCCGCCGCCGCCTCCTCCTCCTCCTCCTGGTTCTTCTTCTTCTTCTTCTTCTTCTCCGCAGTCACCTTCCGGAGCTCCACCGCGACGTCGCCGATCGGATGATACTTCTGCATTTGCAGGACCGGGATCCAATTCAGCCGTCGTCTATGAATCGCACCGAACACTGCTTCGTACTCCAATCCTCCAATGTCACTCACCTGCGCCAGATGTCCACACAGCGCATCGATTATCGCGTTCGCCGCCGCAAACTCCCCTCTGAACCACCCTAACACCGCGTCCTTCGCTAATGTATCCGTCACCGCCGCCGCCGCCGCTGGCGGCATCATCACCGGCCGCGCTCGATCAGTTGCCCCCGCCGCCATCGGCATCCACCAAAACCAATTCCAATCCAAAATACTAAAATCACAAATTCAAAATTCTCCGTTCGTTGCTTCCTGATTCCGGATTCACCGAAATCTCGGAATGAATCGTTATACTCCTTAATTCAACAGAGCCTCGAATCAACGCAGTTATATATAAATAAAAGTGAATATCAAAATTTATGTGCAAAAGTGTAAAAGAGAGCGTTTTTTGGCAGAGAAATAAGGGAGGGGTCGTTGAAGGGGATTTTATATATGGGAATTTCTGTGACGTGGCAATTTTTTAGTGACGGTGACGTGGCAGAGCTTTTTAAATAAATAGTTCTAAAGTTATTAATTAAATAAAGTGATTAATTTTGTATGTTGTACTTTTATTTAAAATATAAAGAATTCTTAACATGGTGTTCTATTTCCAAAATATATATATATATATATATATTTTGGATAATAACACATTTTTGTTTTAAATTACGCTGGAGTTTCTTTCGTTTTTTTTAGGGTTATAGTAAAATTTTTCATTATAAATTTTTCGCTACTTAAATGTTCGACAATACTCGAAGCACGAGCGAATATCGATATCAACCTCTATTGTATCAGTTATAGCAACTTCGACATGTAGAGCCCAGAAGACCCGTGAGCGATTGGTTAGTGACCAATAGCGCCTTAATTGACGACATTCCTCTCCACGGCTAGCACTCGAGGAACAGTGGAACACTCCATACAAACTACCTCTCCTAAGACCTTAATGATTATTCTTGCTTGATGGGTCGAGTTTGCATCTATAATCTTAAATATGTTTTTCGATTTTATATCCAATAAATTTATAAATTTTAAAATATATACGATAGGTGCGAAGTTTATTATATATTTTTATTTTTTAATTAAATTAATAGAACTAAAAAATAAATAAATTAAGCATTAAATTTAATAATAGGAAAGGTACAAACTAAAAATAGAAATGAGTTGGTAGAATTCAAATTTGATTTGAGAGCTTAAATATATTAATTAAGCCTCCAATAACACAATATAACAACAAAAATTTAATATAATTAAAAAAATATATAATTTAATATAATTTAATATCTCAAACTTTGAATTTAGATCCTAATGACTTGATCTTTAAATATCGGCCAGAGGTGTGATTGGAGTTAATTTTGAAACAAAAAGCACATGCATGTCTGATCATTGAAATGAGCTATGTTCATCACGGGAATATACCAAATTTATGATTTTTGAAACGTCTCGTGCTCGATTCAAATCAAGATTTGAAATTCATATTCGATATATGATAGCTAACTCCGACAATCAATTCTCTTAAGTATTTCGACCCGGGTCACTGAATTCTTTTATTAGAAGTTACATCCCATATTTACTCTTTTTATTATAGAATTTATATTTTTTATTTTATAATTTTTATAAAAAAAATGAATAAATTGGTTAAGAAAAAAAAATTAATGAAAAGAAAAGCAGAAGGTCAAGGGAAATGGAATCATGCTGACGCAAATAATAAATAATTATTTCTTTTTTTGAAAAAAAAAACAGCAAACAATTAAATGATGATGATGATGAATAACTAAGAATATGACATGTGTGTGGGCCCCACACAAGGGTATTAGTTTCCCACCGTCAACGATATCTGCCCCTTCGGTTAGTGAAATAGTGACCGAGGGCGAAAAAGGACCATTCAATTCAACTAAGCCGCCCCCTCCCTTTAATATTATAATAATATATATATATATATATACTGAAAGCTATTTAAGTTTAATTTTTTTTTAAATAATATTTTGTCATTAATATTTTAATTTCATTTTAACGATTCAAAATAAAAAATTTAAAATAAAAAATATTAAAATTAACATTTTTGAATAGATTAAAATAATATTATATAAATAGATAAATGACATCATATATTGAATATTTTTATTCATTTATTTATTGATTGGACTTTGGAGCTTAAAAAACGGGAGCCATGTTGTTTGATTCTTTAAATGGGATATTAAAAGTGAATTAAATAAAAATAAAATAAACCAACAACGATCTGACTTTGGTTTTTTTTAAAAAAATAAATAAATATATAATAGAAAAAATTATTTATTTTAGTTTTTAATTTGGAGACATTGTGTGATGTCATCAATTTTATTTAATGTAATTACTAAAATAGCCTTAAAAAATAAGGTTGCTCTTTGAATTAATCTAAAATTCTCTCTTTTTATAATATTAAATGGTTTAAGATATTAATTAAAGCATGACGACTTCCCTCCATGCGTAAATAAATTATGGAATTTATATTTGATAAATATTTTAGTTTTTATTTTGTTTTTTAAAATAATAATAATAATTTATAGCACGATTTTCTAATATTTATAAAAAATAAATTATGAACTTGAACATGTCCGAGCATAATTAATTTAAACACATGTTTCTAGTCGAGAGGTCGAGATTTTTAAATTATGCTCAAAATGAAATTATTATTATTATTATTATCATTATTGAGAAATTATGTATGCAACCCCAAAGCTATTTACGTAGAGCTCCCTTGCATTTAATGGTAGCATTTAATTGAAATACCAAATGCTTTGAATATTTTTTCATTTATTTATGAATATTATAGAATTACTTTTAATTTAAATATTTATTTTGGGAGATTATTATTATTAAATATTATTCGAATTTTTGACCATTCATGATACATTAACCAATTAAATTATATTAGGGGAGTTAATTTGTAAAAATTAAAATTATTTAGGATATTTTACATTTTTATATATATATATTTCTAATTTATTATGATGTTTTAAATTTTTTTAATATAAATTATATTGAATTACCTATTAAAAATATTTAAAATTTATATATATATATATTCGGGAGGTTGGAGATTAAAATAGTAGATGGGAACGGGAGTAGGGTGGGCTTCTCCGTTCCCGCATCGTCCTGTAGACATCTGTATGGCAGCTACTCGAGGTAGCTCGATAATTATAATTTATAAAAGTATTAAAAAAATTCTGTTTTCTTTGATTCACATTTGACATTAAATTGGTGGGACAATTTACATAATTCCGTTTTGAATACGGTGGTTTAGATATTGAAGGCCAATCTTTGAAAATTGAGGAGCCATACCTTAGTCTAAATTTGACATTAATCTAGCTTTATAAAAATTTGTGACAAATAAAAAAAAAAACATATTTAATTAATATTTCCTCTTTTGTTTAAAAACCTTGTTCTTATTGAGGTAAAATTACATAATTGCCCTTAGTTATGATTTTTGTTCGATAATGTAATGTATATTAATTATATTTCAAGGTATACCTTCTTTTTTCAGTACCTCATAAATCTATAGTTAAATGTGTTTGTTTAGAACAACTTTAGCTTGGGTAACCTTTTGAGAATTTTCCTTGGATGTATGCGAATGAGAACAAAGCATACTGAAAGCACTCGTGTTGGTCTGAGTATGAGTCGTCATATTTTTTTTTTTTCACAGTTTATTTATTATATACATAATGAAAAAAATGGGATAAAAAAAAACTTTTTATCAAAGAAGAAAACATGATTGGAGTTTCAATCTCGATCACGAGATATGTTCATCTCATGTCTAAGATGAGTCTTGTCTCATAATCACGGGAATAGACAACCATGATCAAGCTGGTAGAGAACTCTTTTTAAAATACAAGAATCGAACTCATTTATATTAAGAAAAATGTAGCTCGAACCATCAATAAAAGTTAAAGTAATGAATAAAGATAGATAAGGAATGAATAAAGCTAAATTAATGAAATGACACATTCCAACATTTAGTTATTGAGATTTATATAATTTTTAATATATTTAATATTATATATTTGTTTGGAGAATAACAAGAAAAACCTTATTAAAAAGAAACTCATATTTATATTTAACTTTTTTTAATAATAAAATAAGGACGGATGATTTGATTTTTAGAATTAATATATAATTTAAATAAGAAAATAGAGCTCAAAATAATGGAAAAAGTACAAAGAAAAAAAAACAAAATTAATTCATGAATATCATGTGACTATTTTGTGATTGCAAACAAAGTCTTTTCTTTTGGAATTTTTTTAAATATATATATATATATATTTAATTTCATCCAATTAAATCTTAAATTTAAATTAGCAGTAAAATTAAATGATAAGAAAATTGATGAATTGTTTATATTTTAATTACATTTTCGTATTAATTTTTAAAATGAAATTCCACAAAACAGATTTGAATTTTAAGTTTTGGGAAGTTACCAAATTAGTACTAAACTAAATTGAAAAATCATAATTAAAGATAATTAATTTAAAAAATTGAAAGATTTAAAGTAAAAAGAGATGAAAATGTATTTTTACAAAAGTGCCCCCAAAGAAGCATTTGTTTATAAATTTGATGCAATGATTCGAAGGGTAAAAGGGAATAACTTTATCCATTTAACATTACGTGTCAACCCAGCTTTTGGGTTTCGAATTAATACCTTTTGAATCATATTCTATTCTATTTCTTTTATTTATCTATTTAATAAATAATCAAATTTTTTTTATAAAACTATTTATTTATTTTTGTAAAAAAGACCATTAGTTTATTATTATTATTTTTAAAAAATATTTAATCTGTAATATGAAAATATGTCTTTAAATTATTATTATTATTATTTACTCAATTTTTTTATTAATAAATACAATTTTAAATGAGTAAAAGATAGTTTTGAGATTTATTGAAATTACGGCGATTAAATTTAAATATTAAAAAATATAGAGATAAAATTATGGGCAATAAATATAAATTTTAAATTGCTTTTAAAAATCAAAAGCATATAATTTTCTTACTTTTTTTTCAAAAGATTAAATGAACTTTTTAAGACTATATATTAATCAATACCAAAGATTGCTTTATATTATTTTTCAATCATTATTGATTCATGAATTTCCCATATTAATAAATAAATAAATAATCAGAAATACCTTTTCTTTTTGTTAGCATAAACGAATCCCCTTTGAGTTTAAAGACGAGACAGTCATTCCCGTTCTTATTCTCTTGCTATGTTTGTAATCATATGCTTGATGCATGAGATTTAAAATCTAGATACGACACCTGTTAGTCTCGATATATATATATTTTTTTTTTTGCATCTCCTGATTGTTGGATGAAAGTCCCACATCGGCTAATTTAAAAAATGATATGTATTTATAATCAAATAATACTATCTCCATTGGTTTGAGGCCTTTTGGGAGAAGTACAAAGCAAAACCATGAGAGCTTATCAAAATAGACAATATCATACCATTGTGTAGAGTAGTATTCATCTAACACTAACACAACCACGTTAATATTAGAGGATAATAATTTTTTTAAAATCATCAAATCTTTAAGATCACTCTCATTTAGAAATGGTCTCGATTAATTTATACTTATTTATTCGAACATTTTTTTATGTTCGGACAGAATAAAAGATATTAGAGAATAATAATTTTGAGGTAAGATCTTATCTTAGGCAGAAGTAGGGAAAAAAAAATACAAAAATTAGTTAAAAAGTTTCAAGATTTTTGTTCTTTTTTTTTTTTAAAGATAGATTTAAACTATAAATAAAAAAGCCTTTTAAAATAATAATTTTTATCACTAATTATTCGAATTTTTTTTCAAGAAATTCAAATGGGACTCTTCAAACACAAAAAGGCATGATTTCCATTGCCCTTGCATTTCATTTCAATTCAATTAATTTCAATTCAAAAGTCAATGGGTTGAATTTTAATAAATTAATTAAAATAAATAAAAACCAATTTCCCATTTTCATAATATTCTACAAAGTCAAACTCCCATTTCAAAAAAACCTTTACTTTATGTTTTTTTTTTCTTTTTCTTTTTGTCTCTTTGTAATTTGAGTGTTATGGTCCCCTTATTAAGAAAAATATGTTGTTCGTAGCATTCTTCTACTCATTTTTTAATAGTCATCTCAGAGCTATGACAACATCATTTGCAAGCATTCTAAACTCTTGAAAGATTCTTATTGGTTGCTGGTATGAAATATCTATCGTTGCTATTGGTTGAGAATTTTATAAATTTGTCCATCTCATATTGAGAGATAAATGAGCATAACTGTTATGTCTAAAATAACATCATAATAATTAAAGAAAAAAAAAAGACCTGTTTCAGCTAAGGTCGATGAAACTATTAAGAGTGACAAACCACCATCATATTGTCCATTCTATGAGAACGTAAATTAGTAATAGTGGAAGAACAATGTATGCTTTCATAAATAATTTATTTGAAAGAAAGCAAAGAAACTGCTCGTAAAACATGAATCGTTTAAGGTATACACGTGAAATTTTTTGTCTCGTGGCCCCAAACGGAACCTACTTCTTTGTATCTAATCCCACTAAAACCTAACTATGAATCTTGGCAAAAACGTTGTTCTTTCTCTCTATAAATGCTTTTACAAGCTTTTATGTGGAGGGAAGGAACAGCATCTAACAAAGAAAGGTGGAAAGAGATAAAATATTTTGAGCCATCCAAAGTGAGGGAAGTGATTATATTCACCACTTTATGCTATGCTGCAAACTATTGAAACATGTCATCAGAATTGATCCACACCGTTGAACATGAAGAGCAAAAGAAAGTAGAAAGATATGGATTCCTTTGCATTATAGGGTTGGAGCTCTGCTTGAAAGAGAAGTTTAACCACATTTAGTTCATATCTATATCTGTACTTAGATTTCTCGTCTACTTTTTATACTTTTTCTTAAAACGTCTTGTTAGTGTATTCTCCTTTCTTCATTGTAACTAAATTCGAAAGAAACACCCGACCCTACTGTGTATTGTAGCATAACCAACATGCTCAGATAAGTCTCTGTAATGTGAAAAACTTAGAACGTTACAATGATTAAGATTTAAGAACGTTCTTTTCGATAATTTTGCTATGTTGATCTAATGGAAAAGTAAAATCATGTCATAAAGCATTTTTTTCGCTCTACAAATTGGTGACTTGTCTAATCTCATCTCCTTCAAAAGACCAGCTTTGTATTAAAAAGTATTAAAAACTAGGCAAAATAGTAAACATCGTTTTGACCAACAAAAAAACTAAAAACAAAATCACTGTAAAACCAAGCCTAAACCCCTTAAAGTTGTTTCTGTAACAGCCTAAACCCACCGCTAATAGATATTGTCTGTTTTGGCTCGTTACGTATCGTCGTCAACCTAACGGTTTTAAAACGCGTCTGCTAAGGAGAAGTTTTCACACCCTTATAATGAATGCTTCGTTCCCCTTTCCAACCAATGTGGGATCTCACAATCCACCCCTTTGGGGCCAGCGTCCTAGCTGGCACACTGCCTGATGCCGGTTATGATACCATTTGTTACAGTCCAAGTCCACCACTAACATATATGTCATCTTTGGCTCGTTACGTATCGTCGTTGTACTCACAATTTTAAAATACGTTTACTAGGGAGAGGTTTTCACTGTTATAATGAATGGTTTATTCCCCTCTCCAACTAATGCGGATCTCACAATTTCTTAATTTAAAATCGAGACATCAACCTGATCTAGAAAGAGAATGAAAAGGAGCGAACCTTATTGATCCACCTGGGTCTATTTCATACCATTCAGTGGGCCTCAGATGCCACCAACCAACCAATGAAGCCTAAAGAAATGTACCTAACATTAAGCAATAAAAAACACTTTACATTATTTCTATTGATTTCATGTTACATCATACGCTGTAAAATCATACAAACAACAATAAACAATGAACAGAAAAATAATATATTCTCACATGTTCAATATTTTAACATTTTTATGTTTTGAAAAATCCATGAAGTGGATACCCATCATTATGTGCTAGGTGACAAGTTTGAACCAGAAAAAGGAACTGAGAAATTAGAAGATGGAAACCAGGACTAGACATCCCTTCTGTCTTGTACACCTCTTTAATAATTCAAACAACAATTTATTAATGAAAACCTGAGTATTGTGAGGGAGACTGACATGATTGTTTAATTTATTAAACGGCCCTTTCACTCGGCACCGTCGAATCACTTAAGTTGAATTTCGTCCCTATTCGACGGATGGGTCTTGTAGTCAAGCTCCCTTTTACCTTTGCACTCGAGGGCCAATCTCCATCTAGCCCAAGAAAACCTTTGCATGCCTCCGTTACCTTTTGGAAGGCCTATGCCCCACAGAAACTATCTACCTGAGACTGTTCCTTGACCCATAGTTTCTGATACAAGGTTAGAATTCTAGCTCTTCAAGAATGGTATGTCACTAATGACTCGGGCCTGGAAGGGGGCCATATTCGCCCTCCACAAGGTTATAAACTAGATTTCCACATTGGACCTGAATTCAAAAGTCATATTTCATAGAATTTTCCACAATGGAAGTTGAGAAATAAAGAAAAGGTGAATATTTGGATGGAGTATATCTGATTCATCCTATAACATGTTATCTTTGCATGGTCCAATAAATTGGGAACGTTTTGAATTGTATTTTTCCAATGATCATTTCCATATGGATCGATTCTAATATCTTTACAGAGGATCACTTCTTTTCAACTGTGATAGGCAATTAAAAACAAAGCAATGCTCTATCAGTTTTCTCACATATGTTTTTGGTTCTGAGTTTGGAGTTGATATCTATTTGGTTCATGAAGTTTCAAAAGATACAGGCTTACATAAACAGAACAACCTCCTGGGCTTTATTAAATCATTAAATCCTAATGTTTTTTAAATGATTCAAAAAGGCCCCTGCCACTATTGGGAAACATGCGTCCAACATGAACACATGGTGATTGATGTCCGACACACAATGTAAGAGAGTGTGTGGCACAAAACTTCCATAGGTATACCCGCGAAGCCCACCACTAATAAGCTGGTATTATCCTTTTAGATTTTCTAGTATTGTCCCTTTTAGATTTTTCTTTTAAAGTTTTAGAACGCATATAGTAGGAATAAGTTTCCACGGAATGCTTCATTTCCCTCTCCTCCAATCCATTTTTTTGGGAGCCAGTGTCCTCACTGACACACCATCCAGTGCCTAACTCTGATACCATTTGTAACAGATCAAGCCGCTAGCAGCGCGTCTACTAAGGACAGGTTTACACACCCTTATAATGAATACTTAGTTCACTTCTCCAATCGATGAGATCTCACAATCCATTTCTAACATTGATACTCCCAAAATTGATTACAGTCAACATTATCTAACAAAACACGAGCAAAAACGAAGAAACAACGGAACATTCTGAAAGATTATCTTACGAGGACTGAAATGAGAGATTAGAACACTAACAACCGCAAGGGCGGACCCTGACCTTAATCACAGTATATTGCACCATGAAATCGATCTCTCACAAACTATAATTATGGGAAATAGAAAGCAGAGCAAATGATAGATGTATCTTTACTAAAACAGCGAAATGCATACCCAAATCCTTCGGTGAGTACGCGTATCCCGGCGTGTCAATCGCGCTTTACCTTACGGACTCCATTGATATCTGCAACCATGTGGATGATGATCGATGAGCACGATGGATTAGCCGCACACACACCTATGAGTTGGGAATACAAAATCGAGACCGTTTTGGGGTTGGAAATCGGATTTGGGCATCATAATTAGTAACTCAAATTTTACTAATTTTTTTGGTAATGTTTATCATATTTAGAATAATTTAATTTAATTTAATTTAATTTTTTTTTTGCTAAATTCAACCATTTTATTTTTATATTTTATTTTAAAAAATATATTCACGTATATTTAGGTTATTTAAAAAAAAAAAATAATTGGGTTGAGAATCTCTCTAAATTTAAGGAATGATCATGAGTTTATAATTAAACAACACTATCTCAATCTAAATTGGTGTAAGGCTTCGAGGGAACCCAAATTAAATTTTTTTAAAAAGATTATTAATTAAAAAATAGTTATAATATAGAATTTATAAAAAAATGAAAGAATAACATTATCTTAAAATAGTTTTATTTAATAAAAAATATTTTTAAAATTCTATTCCAACCGTTTGCTTTTTTTAAAATTTATTTATTTATTCGTGTGAAAGGATAAGATGGATTATGCACATTTTGATTAATTGGGCCTTAAATTAAAAATGGGCCGCCCACTGGGCCCATTAATTCTAAAACCCTCGCCGGCTTACAGCACAATAATGACTCTCTAAAACCCCCAAAAGCTTCCGCCATTCGAAGACGAGAAGCTTTGCTCTTTTTCCACTACACTTTCGTCTAGGGCTGCTTCCGACGAGCGATTTGAGTTCCAATGGCCTCGGTTGCATTCCGAAACTCGACCTCCAAGCGCCTCCTTGCGCACTCATCTCCGTTATCATGGTGTTGCAGAGGATCCGCTTCCTCCCATTCTTCCATCTCCGATTTGCTTTCCCGAAACGATGGAGCATCCAGTCCCATTCCTTGGTGGAGATCCATGGCTACTTTCACTCGCACGTAAGCGATTTCTGTTGTCCAGATTGTGTATGCGAGTGATAGATCGTGGGTTAGGGGAGGATTTGTATTGAGTTGATGGTTTTGGTTTTTTTCACGGTTCTCTGTAGTTGTTGATTTTTTTTTTGTTAACTTATCTCGTTCTACTTTGCTGCTGAACAGAAAGCCTCATGTGAATGTGGGGACAATTGGACATGTTGACCATGGAAAGACTACACTGACTGCAGCTATTACGAAGGTTGGATTGATTACGAATGTTTTTTGTTTCTTGACCTAAGTGTTAGTATATCTTCAATCGGCGTTGTTCCCATTGAAAACTATGGTTTGTAGAAGGATATAAGTGTTTATATTTGCTAATTACATGGAATTGGTGAATATTTAATCCTGGAAATTGTTGTTTAAATTCAAATTCCTTTAGGTATTGGCTGATGAAGGGAAAGCTAAGGCTGTTGCATTTGATGAAATTGATAAAGCCCCAGAAGAGAAGAAGAGAGGAATTACTATTGCAACGGTTGGAGTTCAAATTTTCTTTTTGTTGGCCGCTTACTTTTTCATTAACTTTAAGGCTTATGTATACTGCTCCTATAACTATCACCTGCCTTGGGTTAATGATGCGTTTTAATTCTGCTTTTAATTCTGCAGGCTCACGTAGAATACGAGACTGCCAAGAGACATTATGCACACGTAGATTGCCCAGGACATGCAGATTATGTCAAAGTAAGCTATGGATTAATACTTTTATATTTCTAAAATGGAGTAGGGTAATTTGTCATTCAGCTAAACCTTTTACTGGGCGGTTGATATAAATGTTATGGATAAGGAGGAGTGAGTGGTTCAGCGTAAGCAGATAGAATAATGAAGAATGTGGGTGTTCTTTTTTAACTAGCTGGTGGATACTTAAGTCAGGTCAATTGCAAGCTGAATGTAGTTTTTTGGTGGAAAACTTCTACCACAGCTTTACAGATATAAGATATGTCGGTTTTAACAACCAATGTGCACAACAATTTCATCAAATGGTTATGTTTTTCTGATTGTCTAAGTTCTTGAAAGCAAATAGTGAAGGATGGTGATTATTGGTGCAGAACATGATTACTGGAGCTGCTCAAATGGATGGTGGTATCCTCGTTGTCTCTGGCCCTGATGGGGCCATGCCTCAGACTAAGGAGCATATTCTACTAGCACGGCAGGTATACATTTGTTTGTTTGGAGCATACATGTTTTCTGCAGATTAAGCTTTGTTTCTACGTGCTTTCAGGATGTAATGTTGATGCACTATAGATTTGTTTTATTGCATCAATCAGGTTGGTGTTCCATCACTTGTGTGCTTTTTGAACAAAGTTGATGCTGTTGATGATCCTGAACTGTTGGACCTTGTGGAAATGGAACTTCGCGGTATGATTATGCAGTTATATTTTGTGTGCAGCTACTGTTTCCAGGTTGTCAAATTTATAGGAAACATTTCAACAGTGGTTTATGTTTTCTTGCAGAACTTCTCAGCTTCTACAAGTTCCCTGGCGATGACATTCCAATCATCAGGGGTTCAGCTTTATCTGCATTGCAGGGTACGAATGAAGAAATTGGTAAAAAAGCCATTCTAAAGTTAATGGAAGCTGTTGATGAATACATTCCTGATCCTGTTCGACAGCTTGACAAACCTTTCCTGATGCCAATTGAAGATGTTTTCTCTATTCAGGTATGGAGAATTTGCACGGGGTTTGTATATGTACTTATAGTTGAAAAAATTTGCCTTTGTTTTTGTGTTCTGTGTTGTCCTTCATTTCATCTGCAAGATTGTCTAATTTTCTTTTACTTCATTTCATCTGCAAGTTTATCTAATTTTCTTTTCTAAGTCTCAATGTGGAATACTAATATCTTCAGTATAGGTGTACTTATTTGTGGAGTTATTTTTGAAGTGAACTAATACCTTCAATACCTTGTTGGTGTTTTGCTGTTAAAATATTTGTAGAGTTATTTTTGAAGTGAACTTAATTCTTTCTGTTTATGCTGAAGGGTCGTGGAACTGTAGCTACTGGTCGTGTTGAGCAGGGAACTATTAAAGTTGGTGAAGAAGTTGAAGTTCTAGGGTTGACTCAGGTAAATGGATGTTACCGTTTTCAAGTTCTAACTATGTTTTGTGTGTGCGGGATTGGGCCCTCACACCTTGTGCCAATTTTGGGCCAATGTTGAATATGCAACTAGCTAGAGATGATTACATTCTTGGGGCTAGGTATTGTGTGTTATAATTACGGCCTTTGTTCCTGAAAATTAAAGATTGTTTTGATTATACTTCTTCGCAATGTCTTTTGCAGGGGCCTCCTATGAAAACTACTGTAACTGGTGTTGAGATGTTCAAGAAAATCTTGGATCAAGGACAAGTAATTGACTGTTGTTTTTATCTGGCATTGATTTTTTTTTTTTAAATAAAAAAATGCATATTCAAAAAGACAATGAAAGAAGTAAACTTGAAGATTATAAGCCACCTAAATTTGATTTTGGTTCAATTTAGTTAGCTTCTAGTTGTGTTATGCTCTTTTTCAAATGAGAAAGGAAATTTGATTTTTAAAATGGAACACAAATAGTGAAAGAACCTCCAACAGAACAAGCCAAATGAGTTTAAAAATCGTGAATTAGATTTTTCTAATGTTAGTTTTGTTATTTTATTAGGCTGGTGATAATGTGGGTCTCCTTCTCCGTGGTCTAAAAAGAGAAGACATTCAACGTGGACAGGTATGTAGATTGGTATCACTCATGCTGAAATGAAATTTTCGTTAAAACTGCATTCGATCTTTTGGATAATGTCACAGATAACTTTTTAACAATGAGCAAGAAGGTTCTTCCGTTCTGCCTCTAACACAAATTTCATGCTCATAGTTTTATCATTAGGCATCCAAATATTCTTATTTTGCCGGTATCAAAATGAATTCAGCTGATTTAGTTAGTAAACCGCATTGCATTCTAACACATTTTACACATATTTTTAGTTTGACCGCAAAATGGGAAAATAATGTTGTGTACTACAGGCTTACTTGAATTGAAAGTGTTATTTTCATTGAGAAAACAAAAATATAAGAAAAGCTTCACTCCAAGCTAACCCAATTAAAGAAGCCATGTTAGTCTCTATGCACATCATTGAAAATCATTCTATTCCTCTCTTTAACTTCCATACGCTCACAGCATTTCATTTTGAAGGTTGCTGTATCCTGTACTCCTAGATATGGATGTTTGAAGCGTTCCTTTATATTTCTTTTTTTTTTTTCTTTGTATGTAGGTTATTGCAAAGCCTGGAAGTCTGAAAACTTATAAGAAATTTGAGGCCGAAATATATGTTCTCACAAAAGAGGAAGGTGGCCGACATACTGCTTTTATGTCCAACTATAGACCTCAATTTTACATGAGAACAGCAGATATCACTGGAAAGGTTGAATTACCTGAAAATGTTAAGATGGTTATGCCTGGTGACAACGTGACTGCAGCTTTTGAGTTGATTTTACCCGTTCCCCTTGAAGCAGGTGCGTCACATTTAAACTCTCTGGTTGTATAAAGACTAAGCTAATCCCATTTCACAAATTCTTTTGTATAATATTTGTTTTGATGTGTTGTGCTACGAAGTTTGGTGTAAAAAAAAGCTACTTCAAAATTGTATCTATTTTTAGTGCATTTTGTGTTGGGTGTAGGAGCGAGGATATTCTAGTTATTCTAGTCTTACGCATCTACGGATAACACATTTATTACAGCTTTTTGACATAGAATATTAAAATTTTACCAAGTGTTTTTCTTTAATAATCAAGATGCTGTAGGATGTGGGAGGTGTGCATTAGCCTAGCCAGCCTAGGCCCTAAATAATATAGAAGTTTCAGGTTTTAATTATTGACAGCCTTGATTGTACATGTAAACGTATATGAATATGTACTTGAATCTGAATCTGATACTGGCTTCTAGGAAATGAATTCACCTGTTCATTTTGGGTCACGTCTATGGTTTAGGGTGCTTTTTTGTTCGGTTATCCAACAATGATCCCTAAATGCCATGTTTTGTTATTTACAGGACAAAGATTTGCCCTGAGGGAGGGTGGTAGAACGGTTGGTGCTGGAGTAGTTTCGAAAGTTATTAGCTGAGGAGGAGGCACTGCAGCCCATGCACGTGAAAGCTCTTTCAATACTCATTACAAAGGTGTGGTCAAACAATTTTTGAAGATCCTTGACAAAGTGATGCTATATTCGACATTATTTACAGAGTCGGTGTTGATGATTTATTTGTTTTAGGCACTTGAGAGATTATTAGAATGTTGTGTAATTTGCATAAATTAAGGAAGTTCCATTTTATTGTTCTCATAGCCCCGCCAAGATGATCTTGGTCCTCATCTCTTCTTTCCGTTTTCAAGTTGGATCACTAATAATTTTAGAGTACATAAATGATGATGGCATGGTCAATGCACGTTCAACTTAATTCTTTTGTTTGAAGATTTAGTTAAACAATTACATGTTTCACCTTTTATAGTCCTTTGGGAATTCAGCTGCTAGTTTGTTGTTATTTTGCGATGAATATATGTCTGTTATTTTGGTCATGTTTATGTCTACGATATAGTTAAATTATGATTAGATTGCTTGGGAGGGTGTGGCGTGCACTTGTGTCTTTTTGGTCTATGATATAATTGAACTATGATTAGGTTGCTCTTGTTAATCGAGACAAATTTTATCCTGATTTTATCTGGTTTGGGCAAGAAAGAGCTTTCTCGTTAAAATTTGAATGATTGTAGTCATTCCTCGTCTTCTTCATTCATGATCCGTTGCTGTCAAGATTTTTGGCCAAGTTGATGGTGTAGGGTTTTGGTCTTGGTGATGTGGGTGAGAAAGTGTGTATTACGAAACTCGAAGAGGAAAATATATACTTTATCTACGGGTGAAAAATGGTGACTTTATAACAAAAAGAAATACTTTTTTAAAAAACAAACATTTCAAAATTAGATCGACTCTTAGCTTGGCTTCAAGTCTCGAGAAAAAGGCATCCCTAACCCTTATCTATTCCGACACTTGATCCTCCATCTAAACAATCCTTTATTGTTAGAAACAATCTCTTCATACCATATAGCCAAGAATTGAAAGAATTTTTAGTTGTCTATGATAAATTTCTTTCCATAAATTCCCCCCTACCTACAATTGAATATGGCATGCACGAAAAAAAAAGCACATTCTGTTGGTCCTTTTCAACCCCAAAATCTTCCCACATTACAACTTTTCATACAAAATCTCTCTTCCTCTCTCTTTTTGCTCAGTAATCTGGTCTTTGGGAAGGGTTATTCGGAGCTTAATCAGTTCCAATGGCAGACGATCATGCAGCATCTTCTCAAGTAAGCACTTTTCACTTCTCTTTTCCTTCATTCTTCTCTTTATATTTCTTCTCCGACTTTCTTATGCAGATTTGTACCATAAAAATGGATATCAACTGCTGTCAAAAGTGCCCTCTAAAACTGGAGAGAAAGCTCCTCAAATCAAATGGTATGTTCTCAGAAACATTTCAATCTTCATCTCTTTCACCACAATATACCTTCATTTACCCTTCTGTGTGAATTTACTATGGTAGGAGTGAAATCTGTCACTATAGACCAAGATAAAGGGCTGGTTACAATAGCAGGTGACATTGACCCTGTTGTACTCTTGCAAAAAATAAAAGCTATGGGGAAAGAAGCCAAACTCTGGTTCTTTCAACAGGAATCTGACTGCAACGAGAAAACCACTGAGCGTTTGAAGAGTGGTTCGAACATCGAACATGGTGGCACTGGATCTGATAGTATCACTGAGAATGAAACACACTTTGATTGGCATTTGGCAACGGGCATGAAGGAGCACGATCGGGGGTTTCAGAGCTTGCCTACTATGTCTTCTGATGTTAATGGGTGTTCATATCCCCGGAGCTTGTCGCCTGCTATGTCTTCTAATGTTCATGCATATTCGTATCCTCAGAGCTTGCCTCGACTTGGTAACCGACCTATGTGGCCATATCGGCAATCAGTTCCTCGCCATCGGCTCACACCTCATGGTTACTACTTGCAGCCACATCCGCTGCCTGCTTACCGTCACTTTCAGCCTTGGTCTCCTCCTAGAGCTAACCCTATGGTGCATTATACTGACTATGCAGACAACTATAGGTTATAGTTAAGTTCAAAAGACAATGTGCTACAGCTTCCCCTCTGTTGCAAACAAATGTCTGACTAATGAAAGAATACTTTTGATGGAAGAAACTAATGAACTTATATATATATATTTGGATACTGGGAATTGCTTTATGAACAATCCTTATTTGGCTACACTAGCAGTTTTATGTCTCATTATTGTACCTGGCTGGGGATTCGCTATTAGTTACAACGTGTTCAGAATCTCAATCATTAAAACTTTTAGCCTCAAAAAGGGTACAACTGTGAGCCTGCATTTCGTAAGTAACAGGTGACGTCGTTGGCACTGGCTCCCCATCAGATGAGAAAAACCCGGGAAACGACAGAGCTGTGTCGACCAGCCTAAACCAGTTTGTACCTTCTGATGGTTCAGGTAAAGCAACACTTACAGATTGGTCAGATGCATTGAAGGCCATAAATATATCGCTTTGAGGCTTGGGATTCTCAGTGATTGATCCACTTTCCTCTTTATCAGCTCTCAGCATCACAGCCAAGAATTTGCAAGAAGGATCTTCCCACTCTGGTGGTGATTGGTTATTATCAAACCAGTCTATGTTTTCTCCCTTCAGAAAGTGTCTGCTCTGGAACAGATCAAAACGCCTTGACCTAAATGAACTCAAAAATGTGATGAACTGTGTGGTTTGAGTACCGAAATCGGTCTTTAGTGAATCCCAATTGAACGACTTCCTGTCTTTGAAGGCCACAGATCCCCCTGAAGATTGGCCGCACTCATCTCCCATGTTAAGAACAGGAACACCAAGTGAAACAAACAACACAAATATAAAATTACGAATCTGTTTGAGTCGTTTTTCTAGAACTTCAATGTTACTTGTCGGTCCTTCTTCCCCACAATTCCAACTCAACTCTGAAGCTAACTTGCTGCTGCTAAAACTCACAAGGTCGACGAGAGGAAGGCCAACGTTTCTAGCAATGAAGTTGAAAGAGAATGCAGGGCCTCGCCCATCTGAGAATACATCTCCACTCCCACAAAGCCGGGTTGCAAGGCTACTCACAAGACCTTCTCCCCTGAAAAGTTCCTTTATATCATTACTGAATTTTGAATTCAGCTCTGCCCATCTCTTCCAATGAGGGAAACGAGTTTCCTTTGGTAACGACTCCTGTGGATCCCAGAAGTCAGCGATTATTTTAGTTTTTGATAGAAGCGGATCAAAAGCAATTGCTTCTACGAAAGGAGGTCGAGACAACAATTCACCGTGATGTCCTTGCAGCAAAGATGAAGCATTTATGAAACAAAAACCATCTATATGAAACTCGGTCACCCAATATCGAAGACTATCCAAAAGTAATTGCTCCACAATGGGATGATTGCAGTTCAGAGCACTTTTTCCTTCCGAATTCGCGACCCTATTCACAAAATAGTAACATGAGTCATCAATCCTTTGCAATGCTCCATCCATGGCAGTGTGAGTAAAAACAACTTCCAAGATGACCTCTACTCCATTGGCGTGCAGTTCTTTGACCATCTCCTTCACGGAGTTGAGAGAAGAAATGGAAGCCTCAGAAGGAACATAAATGTTTGTTGGTGAGAAGAAGTGAAAAGGAAAATATGGTCCGTCTTTCTCATCAAATGGAAAGATTGGCTCTAGTAGAACCGCATTCACTCCCAACTTCTTAAAATGCAACAACTTCTGGGTCAAGCCAGAAAATGTACCAGCAATATCTATTGGAAGTTGACTTGATTTGTCGACAGTAAAATGTTTCACATTCAATCGATAAACGAACAGCTTCTCCATTGGCAAGTTAGGACGAACTTCCCCATCCCAGGAGAATGCGGGAACATTGCATATTTGCCCAAGAAATTTTGAAGGCAATCCAAGTCCCCGACCTCGAGTTTTAGGAATAGATGCTGTAAGGATCTTAGCATATGGATCCACAAGAATCCGACATACCTCAGCTTCATCTTGATTTTCATGAAACTTGGACCCCCTGCATCGATAACCATAGCTCACGAAGTTTGAAGCACCTCCAAATGAGGCATGCCAAATATTGCCTGATCGGTTAATGTACGGATCTAAATCTAGCTCTAATACAGGTTTTTCCGATGTGCTGTCATTGTACAGACATAAAACTACACTTTCTGCAGTGCTTGAGAAAATGGAAAAATTTATGGAACCATCACCTGAAATGGAAAGACCGAGCGGACTTGGATAACCTCGACCAAACCCAACAGGTACAGAAAAGCTAGTCTTCCTATGACTTTTAATTTCAGAGCTGCCTGAATGAACACCCACTGGATATTTCAACAGAAAAGAAAGGTAGAAAGGATCGTGCTTAGCATCAAACTCCAATTCAACAGCAAATTTCCCTTCAGAAGTTCTTACAAAAGGGGTTTCCGTTGCTCCAATTGTCTCCTCTGGGAGTATACTCTGAAAGTTGGGAGTTACAATAGCTGAATTAGATCTATAAACCCCCCAACTAAGCAGCAGTGTTTCATCAATGCTCGCTAGTTTCGAGGACGAAATTTCAATATTGACCATAAAACCAGACCCTCTCTTTCCAACAAAAACGTTAACCAAATCCCCAAACTCCGTCCTAAACAAATAAGTTGCAACCTGTCTGTCTTCCTCACTTTTCCCAACCGAAATTCCAGATGGAGCATATGCTTTACAAACGTTCCTGTGCAAAGATTTTATAAAACCTACTTTACTTTCTCCATGAGCTTGCATTCTAGCCTCATCCAATTTTCCAGAATGATAATTCATCTTCTGTCCATATGTATGGTAATCATTTACAGCCAGTTTGAATGATTCAGTACCTCCACGATTATATCCACAGAATGGCTGAATGAGTGAAGACAGGAAAGTTGCCATCTATAACTACAAATGCATCTAACTGAAAGAAATAAATTTTCCAACCTGAAATTGATCAAGTGTTCTGTGCCAAGCAAAAATCAACCGTCAATTTTGTTTCTGGAAAACACCACAGCTCTTAGACTAAACGCAACAGTATTCATCAAATAAACAAGAGGATCATTAGTTAGTTCATACAATAATGTCATATTCTCCTCAACCAATGCTATCAGTTGACGTGTTAAAATTCACGAATCAAATATAATATCCAGTTACATCAGAATATACATTGAATATTGCCTAATCTATCCACTTTATGTAAATCAAAATCTCAGGACGGGAAGAAAAAGTCATCAGAAATCAAAATTACGCAATATATAGACGGAAAAAGCTTCAAAAGATTGAGAAACATTGTTAAATAACCGAGTTCGAGAATATGAACTTACATTTCTCTGATTTTGCTCGCTGTGCTGAAGAAAAGAGAAGAAAAAAACATGAAACAGAGAAGAAGAAATGAAGAATGTAGGCAGTTTTTTAGGTCAGAATGATCGAGATCTGAGCACCGATAATGGAAGGTAATGCGATGGAGACGGAATGTTGGAGAAGGACAGGAGCGAAGGAGAGTGAGTTTCTGCAACTCTGCCTCGTCTTCTCGTGAGGAATCAACCAGCGTTCAACTTTTCATCCTGTCCGTTGATTTTTTTCTTTTTTTCTTTTTAAGTTATTATTATTATTTGATTACTTTTTCTCTAATAAATGAAAAAGGAATTTTCTTTTTCAGATTTCTTCCCTCAAGCTCAACTATTTTGAGCTGTGGGGTCCATGCTTTTCACATCTTTTTATTTTTTTTTATTTTTTTATTATTATTATTAATCTATTTAAATATTTTATATAAAAATAATAATATATTTGATAACTTATAATTATTCAATAAATTATTTTTTAAAAACCAAATTTTTGGGTTGGTTCGCATTTTTTTTTTCTACTGATAAATATGATTTTTTAAAAATAATTAAAAAATGGTTGTTTTTTCTGATTGGTCGAGTTTTATAAGAAAGATTTACAATGCCATGAGAACTAGGACGGGACAAAATGTATTTTATTATCAAATATTTAAAATTTACTATCACAATAATTATTGCCATCCAATCCAAAATTTCAGTTTGTGTGGGCCATAAATCATTGGCCCACTGGACATTTCAAAGACCGGCCCACCCAAAATCCTGGGAAATATGGGCCGGGCTGGGCCGGAGCCGAATGATTGATTTGGTGGGTCACGTGTTGTTTACACAGTAGAAGATATTAATTCGAAAAAGCGCACATTAGAGTGGTGAGGAAATTATTTCTTATCATGCGCAGGGCGTATTTTGCATCTTGCTCACCTAACCAACTCATATCTCTCCGTGTGAAATCGCTCCTTCCACGAACATAAAAACTCTGCAGACTGTTTTTCTTCGGCTTTTCTCTCTCTTTCTCTTTCTCTTTCTCTCTCTCTCTTGCTGTGGAAATTTAGGGTTTTTTTTTTCTTCCCACTCTTTTACTTCGTGTTCTCATCACTGAAACCTTATTTTGTTCGGACGGTTTTGCTTTCCAATGTCTGTTAATTACTTGAAGTTCTTTTGTCGGTGCAACAACTTCCAATTCTTCGGGCGATTTCTGCTGATTGGTGGCTTTGTTCTTCCAATTGAGTTGAAATAGTGGGTTTCTCTGTTCAATCGAAGCCCTCTGTGGTTGTGTCTATGGCGCCGAGTCGAAGAAAGGGCGCTGGTAAAGCTGCTGTGGCAGCCGCCTCGCTCCGGCAGTGGAAAGTTGGGGATCTTGTGCTGGCTAAAGTGAAAGGATTCCCTGCTTGGCCTGCTACGGTATGGTTTAGTTTGTTGAACTTCGTATGTTTGTTTTGGATGGGATGGTGTTTTCTTTTGTGCTTTAGTAAGGGTTTTGGATTGCATGTTTTTTGGGGCATTTGGCTTTTGGGGTTGACTAGTGGTTTGGCACGGATTTGGAGATAGTTTAGCAAGATTGTGGTGGTTCTGATTGAGAAAAGCTTTTAACTTTATGGATACTTGATGGGTTCTTATTGCACAATTCGGGAAGTTTTGGAATATCAGTTCGCAGTTTTAGGGGATACGATGGTTTTGTGGGCTATAATTATTTGGACGGGTTATTAGGTATTATGTAAACTATTAATATTTTTTGGTTGGAAAATAGGAGATGTACTGATAGTTTGTGGGACTTAAAATTTACCAACAAGGCAACTGACACGATGATGATGTTGGAAGTGGAACGATCACATCATACCTTACTGTGAATTCCCAACTTTTAATTTTGTGTTGCTAATTTCAGCGTTGATTATTTTTTGTCAATATTTATGGATCATTTGTTTCTAATCTTTCTGTCCATTTTTACTAGTTTAGGGATAGTAAAGATATTGGATTTTGTGTTTTCATGTGCAAGCTCATTTTGATGACAGGTGAGCGAGCCAGAGAAATGGGGTTATTCAGCCGATTGGAAGAAAGTTCTTGTCTATTTCTTTGGAACCCAGCAGATGTGAGTATTCAATACATTTTCAATGGTTCTCATCTAAATTTCCTTGGAACGTTATTTCATTATTAGAAATTTTTTTTGAACTTTGATATCATTTGAAATTATTATTTTTTTTTTTTGGGAAGTTGCTGAATCATTGTGTTTGCTTGTTGGCCGCACTATTTATGGTTTTTCATTCTATTCCTATTCAGACTGGTATAAGTTCTAAATTTGCGATCCTTAGTTATTTGTTCACCATCAAATACTGTTAGTTGGTCCTTTACTTTCTTGTGATGTGGAGCCTATCCATATTAACAGATTACTTGTTTTGGACCAATTAACCTGTTACTTGTTTTGGACCAATTAACCAATGTGTCAGATATCGAGGAATATGAGTTGATAGTTGACAAAGATGAGATGAGTTGGAGGTAGAAGTTAGGAGTGCAATGGGTTCTTAAAGAAGGAGATTACAATTTGTAGCAAGTTATTATATGGGACGTTAAGTTTCATGGGTCGATTGAACTTGATCTTGTTTCTTATTACCAATGATGGACATGTTATTTTTGAGAATGAAGAGATGGAGTGAGTCTCTCCTTCGTGCTCTCCCAAACCAGTTTAGATAGGTAGCTTGTGGTAGTAGGGTGATTTAGGGTTCCACCTACACAACTTTCACTTTGAAAGAGATTAAAGGAGGTGCATAGTTTTAAGACTCCAGTTTATTGGCATTCTCGACACTTTTTTAGGGTGGAGGGCTACATTCTAGAGGGGTTTTTGGTAGGGAAGGATAATTTTTTGTGTCCCACCTTCTTGGTTGACCAAATAAGGAGGTCCCTGTTAGCATAAACCATATTATTTCGTTCTTGAGTCTATATTTGGGTTGAAGATTAACCAAGGTTAGAATTTTATTTTAGGCATTAACTTTGATTTTACTAAGTTTAATAGATGGGTGTCATTGGTGGGGTGTGAAGTAGGCTATTTTCCTCTCCATACTTGGTTTTTTTCTTCTTGACCATAATCCTCGAAGTGTTTTCTCTAGGGGTTGGCTATATGAAGCATTCATATAGTTTTGTGGGAGAAAAGTTATTTTCTAAAGGAGGAAGATCTACTCTTATTCAGTTTTTCTGGAGTAGCCTCCCTTCTTATTTTTTCTTTGGTTTGGTGGGTTAAATTCTTTTCTTGATAAGTGACAATTTCATCAATTGAAATTTAGGAAAGAGATGTAATATCCCTTTGGTGGAAGGTCAGATGTGGAAGAGTTAATTTAATACCTTAGATTGTATTTGAGGAACTTTTATGGTTTGATAGGGCGTTCGTGTTGTATCCTTTGTTACCATGCAATTGTGGATCATCTTTTGCTAACTTGTGCTTACAGTATGCGATTTTGGAGTTACTTCACGAAGGCATTAGATGATCACTTAGTTGATAGTTCAACTAAGAGGGTTTGCGCGATTTTGTGGGATCTTTGAAGTGTGAGGAACAGTAGAATATTTTTAATGGGTTCAGAGGTGTAGGAGGATGAACGATCACTGAAATATAATTGAATTTATTGTTACCTTTTTAGTAGAAATTATTTGAAATAATATTTTAAAAATACATTTATAAAAAAGTGAAAAATTCCCCGCAGAGAACCCAATCCTTGTGTATTCCTCATGGTAAATTCCTTTCCCAATCCATGTCAAAATAAATGGAGATTTCTACAACCTCCATAGAAATGGAGGAATGCTTCATGATCTGGTTTGCAGTATTAATTCTTCGATGCGTAACTATCCATGTAAAATATTTGACCTTTTTTAGGAGTTTGACCTTCCTCAACGAGGAAATAAAATGAATTGAGGGTCAATTTGATCATAACTTAACTGATTAATGCATGCATTTTTTACCAAGATGTACAAGTTATGAATCCCCCAACCCTCATTGTTGTTGGAGGGCCATGCCAAATATGAGGGAAAAAGAAAGACTTATAGGACCTTCGAACTAGGGGGACATGACCAAGACCACTTAGTAATCCTTCAAGAAAGGAAGTTGGTATAGTTGAGGGATGAAAGAGCAATCAACAATCCTCTAACTTGGGTGGAAATCTTTGCTCATGTTATGCGAAGTTTTTAGATCTTTAGAGGCTTGGGGAGGGATTTGAGCGAGGTGTGGTCCTTGCTAGTGCTAGGTTCCATGTTTCTCTTTGGCTTTGGTTATGAAGTATTTTTATGAATATTTGTTAGGTTTTATTTTGTTTAACTGGGGTCCCTTCCATTAGTGGTGCTCCCTTTTGTGAGCTGGTTTTTCTGGATGACCGTGTGTTCTTTCATTTTCTCACCCCGATAGGTTGGTTATTTATTTTTTATTTTACAAAACTTTTACTATCTCCATTCTCAAGTGATGGTTTAGATTGGTCACCAATATGTGGTCGTCATTATTTGTGGTTAGAAATCTAGAGTTTACAACAATGATGGATTTTGGACCTGCAAGTCTTCGTATTGGTTACAAGGCAACTTTTGTTTGTAATATTTGAAATGTTGATTCCTTGCTAATGAGTTAGTGCAAGGTGGAGAGTGAAGAAGAGGAAGGTGCGACCTTGGGAGATTTCTTTCGTTTTCACCTTCAACATTATTGACCCCTGCATTTAGGGTTGTTCTTATTATTAAGTAATCTGAACGATATCTTTCACCTTCAGCCACCAACCCTTTTGTGAGATCCCACGTTGGTTGGGGAGGAGAACAAAACACCCTTTATAAGGGTGTGAAAACCTCACCCTAGCAGACTCATTTTAAAGTCTTGAGGGGAAGCCCGAAAGGGAAAGCCCAAAGAGGACAATATCTAGTAGCGGTGGGCTTGAGCCGTTACAAATGGTATCAGAGCCAGACACCGGACGATGTGCTAGCGAGGAGGCTGTTTCTTGAACGGGGTAGACATGAAGCGGTGTGCTAGTAAGGACGCTGGACCCTGAAGGGGGTGGATTTGGTGGGGTTCCCATCTCAATTGGAGAAGGAACAAGTGCCAGCGAGGACGCTGGGCTCTGGAGGAGGGTGGATTTTGAGATCCCACATTGGTTGGGGGGAGAACAAAATACCCTATATAAGGGTGTGGAAACCTTTCCCTAGCAGACACGTTTCAAAGCCTCGAGGGGAAGCCCGAAGGGGAAAGCCCAAAGAGAACATCGGCTAGCGGTGGGCTTGGGCCGTTACACATTTTCTCCTCTCGTCTTCTTCACCAATTCCCTTTCAACCTCGCCATTTTTCTTTTTTTGCTTTGGTCTAATCATGGTTAGCTCTCTCTCTCAGCAATCTCTTTTTCTTCTTTGCCTTTGATAAGCTCTCTCTTTGTCTGTCTCTCTCTATCTCTCCTTCATTGATTCTTATTTCTCTCTCTCTCTCCATCTCACTCTTAGTTTTGGCATATAATTAGCCTCTCTCTATCTATCCGACTCTTTTACAATTTCTAAGTACCGTTTAAAAATGGGGCAATTAAACCTCATTTCTTTCCATGAAGTTTTCTTTTTGTGTATATAGTCACCTTCCTTTATTTTTATGTACTTTTAATACATAGTGCACCTTGCAAAAAAAAAAAAAAAAAAAAAAAAACCCA
>NW_019272029.1:1386752-1442683 GCF_002738345.1 Cucurbita maxima | reverse complement strand
CCTTGCAAAAAAAAAAAAAAAAAAAAAGAAACCCCATACTTTTTTTTGCACATTGCGCTTTAGTGAGACTCAAGCTCTAAAAAGCATTGTTGGCTTCCTAACAGATTTAAAGACGGGCTAATAAACACTTATGATTGACTGCTGGATAGGAATATCCTCTTATTTAATTGGAAGACGTTGTCTTCATTATTAGGCCTGGGAGGTGTAGGGTTGGGAAACTTCAGGCAGAGTGGATGCCTATACCTAAAAGGACGTGGTTGTATTCCCTAGAACCACAGGTTATTTAGCTCAAGAACATTCACAGTAACATTTAAACTGGGGTAATGGAACTGTATTATATTCTATGAGATTTATGGCTCGAGAATTGACTACCCTTTGATTCCCAAGATCTCATTTAACTGGGCTTATGGTAGCAATGTTATTTTCTTTTTCGGAATTGCAGTATCAATATTTCTTGGATTTTCTTCTTTCTGCACTTTTGCTTGGTTGCACTTATTGTGAGTCTGAAGGAAAAATGATTTGGACATGGCAAACCTGAAAATTTATGTTACTCGTCAATATCTCTTGCAGAGCTTTTTGCAGCCCTGCTGATGTTGAGGCATTTACTGAAGAGAAGAAGCAATCACTTTTGGTTAAACGTCAAGGAAAGGGAGCTGATTTTGTTCGTGCTGTACAGGAGATCATTGATTGTCATGAGAAGTTAAAAAAATGTGATAATAATGATGAGATTATCTCATCTGATGATGTAGCTCGAGTAAATGGGGGTAGTGTTGTGGATTCATCTGCCAACGTTGGATCAAAAGATGAAACAGAACCTCCTTTAGCAACTAATAACAATGTGCAGTCAAATAATTCACTTTCTTCTAGAGACACGAGTGAACCAGTTCTACCTATAAAAATTGTTTTGGCTAGCGAACAAGGTAATTCTTTGCTTGATAAAGAGGCCCTGCAGGATGAATCTACTGATGCTGCTGCTTCCGAGCAACCCTTTCCTGCTAGTACCTCCTCAAGGAAAAGGTCTGGTGGATCAAGATTAAAAAGCACTGTCACAAAGAGAAATGCATCTGTTCAGAGATCTAGAAGCTCCTCTAGAGTGGGGTCGCGCAGGTTACAACGCGGGACAATTTCATTTAACAGTGGGGACAAAGTGACCAATAACATTCCTGAAGAGTTATTGAGACAGAATAAGCGAAACAGAAAGTCTCCTGATGGATCTGACTGCGATGATGCAACTTCAGAAGCTATGATTTCAAATGTTAGCATTGAAGATAATGCTTCTGAAATTGTTACAGCTGACTCTGATACCTATAGCCTGAATGAATGTAGCACTATTGATTCTGGGTGTAAATTGGAGCACTCTGAGACTGCTGTAGAGTGTTTGGAGAGAGAGGTTGAGTTTGGCAAAGGACTTGATCTCCACATAAAGGCTGTTGTCATCAAGAAGAAAAGGAAGCCAATGAGAAAACGAGTGATCAATGATGCATCCAAAGATAATGGAGGTGCTCAAGACAAGGAGGAGATAATGGAGGCTGTGGTGGATGACTCTAACCAATGTTTACAAAATGATTGTGAAAATAGGACAGAAAGATGTTCCAAAGAAGATGGGGACGAACATCTTCCATTAGTGAAACGAGCTAGAGTTCGGATGAGCAAATTATCTTCAGAAGAATGTAAAAGACATTCAAATACAGAAGAACAGAACCAAAAGGAAGCAGTAGCTATCAATCTTACCGGAAAAGTTGAGATTGATTCAAATTCTGCTGATGGTAGTATTGATAGAGGCTTGGATACAGCAAATGGTGTTCCTAATCACACATCACCATCTAAGGTCTGCACTCAATTTTCTTCAAATTGGTCTCAGCTTTGTAATTTAAAGAAAGACCAATCGTTTTGTTGTTCAGTTGATGGGGAGTCTGTTTTACCACCATCAAAACGCCTTCATCGTGCTTTGGAGGCCATGTCAGCTAATGTGGCTGAAGAAGGTCAGGCTGCTGCTGAAACCACTATATCAATGCGAACTTCTATGAACGGGTTGCTCATAACTTCTACATGTAGTTCCTCTCATTTCCCGATGGAAATCAAAGAAGGCAATTGCTTAGGGCCGCAGAGTAGAACTTCTCATGATCACCCCTCCGAAATGGAAGAAGAGCGATTCTTCATTAGTAGTGTGAATCACACAATCACCGAGGAAAATGGAAAACCACCTTTAAAAGTAGACTTTGGTCATGAAGCAGATCAAAATTCACAGTGTCAACGTCATGATTTCAAGGATGCTCTCATATTGGAAGGTGAGGGAAAGCATATTGATATTGCAGACCATCCAGATCCACAATCAGGCTGTCATTCAGATAGAACAGTCGTTCATGTTAATAGTGTGAAAAAGGAGTCTCCTTCTAGAAAACTGGCCGATGTCAGATCTAATTGTGGCGAAATGGTTCAATTACTTCCTCTGGAGAACGAAGGAAACACTGTTATTGCATGTCCACATATTGTTTTATCTGAAAATCTTGATGAGCATTTGGAATCTTCGGAGAACATGGTTCGTGGACTTGTTGCTGGTCCCAGTGATATTGCTAGGCTTTCACATCATAATGGATCTGATGACGTGAAGTGTGGTGCAGATGACAACATGGTTGCTACGTCCCCGAAGCCTGCACCTGCTGAAAATTGTGAAGAGACCAACATGTAAGCAATTTTATGTTTTGTATCACTTTGTTTTGCAGGAATTTCAATAGAATTAAACTTGAAATTCTCAATATATGTCTCGCTTGCAATTCCCATGAATTAGTTCAACTTTTCATATTTCTTCCTCATCACCGACTCTGCTTCAAAGACAATGGCATTTTATGCTTCTCCCATGTCCATTCCTGACCTTCATTTTCTTCATCATATATCAATCATCTGTTGTGTTTATCTAAAAAAGATCCAAAATTTTATTTTAAATTTTCTTTCCAGTTGGCAAATCAAAGTCCTTTTAGTTATAGATTGAAAAACTCTTCACGATCCTATAATTAATTCCAGCATGCTTGTTCATTGCAATCTTTTCTTAACCGTTCTTGATGGCTTTCTAGTTAGTAATATGTCAGACATATAATGCTGATTCTGATACAAATCTCCGATTCATAATTTTTGGATGCTCGATGTGGAGGGAAGTCAAATAGTAAAACTTGATTTTTTTAGGGATTGTGTTTGGTCAAACAACTTAGTGTTTAATAGTTTTTTTTTAGAAATTATATTGGATAATTTTTCTGCCCGTCCTTTTCTAAATACTTGTTTTATTCTTCTGTTCTAGGCTTGATGTGAAAGTGGTAAACGGTAGAGATTCGGTGAACGATCAACCATCTCCCTTTTCTGGTGATCACGTTGTCCAAAAGGATGTATCAGAAGTACAGTCCAGTCTGTCTGTTTCATGCACGGACAATTCTCTTACAATGGATTTAGTTGATCCTATATCTATTTCAGATAGGCATGGTTTACTAAACAAAAGTATCAGTTTTAGTCCCAATTTTCATAAGAAAAGTGTGGGTGCTCTGGAGGAAGTTAAATTTGAATCTGCAGTGACTCTAAAGTTAAAACCTGTGGGCAAGGATGTGGAAGCGCATGCTGTTCTTTCATCCTTCGAAGCCATGCTTGGGAACTTGACCAGGACAAAAGATAGCATTGGTCGAGCGACACGTGTAGCTATTGAATGTGCAAAGCTTGGTGTCGGCTCTAAGGTAATATAATTTCTTTTCTGGATTCTAGTTGTTTTCCTTTCCAGTGTTAACTACATTCTTTTGGTATCTCCTGGATTTTAAGGGACACTGACACAACTGGAATTGTTTTCCAGATATGTTTCAATTGAACTTTTGTTTGAAACAACTGGAAAAAATTTCTGAAAACAATGGCCAAACAAGTTTTGATTGATTATTCAAGGACCAAGATTGTTGACACATTGATGTTTCCAAGTACAATTAATTATATGGTATGAAGAATTGAAAATATATTTTTATATCCTCAATTGTACTATTCTTGACAAGCCGATTCAAATCGTTCCAACCAAGACAGTTGCTTGCTATTGAAATGTTATGAAAAAAGACTGCGTCTTTTGCTCTTTCGTCCGTCGGTAGGTTGTACTATGTTCGGAAATGTCAGATGCTGCACTATTGGGCATTTTTTAATAATGTCTTTTCTCAACTTTTAGCTATTATCTGTGACTTCTTTTTCATTAGTTTGAATCAAAATTCTCTCTAGGTGGTTGAAGTTCTCACTCGGACTTTAGACACGGAATCAAGCTTGCATAAAAAGTTGGACCTGTTCTTTCTTATTGATTCAATCACGCAGAGCTCTCAGAATCTAAAAGGCAAGTCATTTGACCTTAATTCTCTACTGGGTGTGTTTTAATGTTATGATTTAATGAAGATTTTTTTTCTTCTTAACTTTATATGAAAGATGTTTCTTAATGCTCTAGGCAATGTTGCTGATATTTACCCACCAGCCATCCAGTTGGTTCTCTCACGACTCCTGGCTGCTGTTGCTCCTTCCGGAAGCAATGCGCAGGAGAATCGTAAACAGTGCATTAAGGTCTTGATAATTCTAAGTACTTGGAATGATATTTGTTGGATCTCTTCTTTCGATATCCATGTTTTGGTTTACTCACCCTTCATTGTCTGCTACAGGTTTTAAGGCTATGGTCACAGAGAGGGGTCCTTCCAGAACCAATAATTCGTCATCATATGCGAGAACTGGAGTCACTAAGTGGCAAATCATCCGTTGGTGCCTACTCTCGGCGTTCATCGAGAACAGAAAGGTCATTAGATGATCCTCTCAGGGAAATGGAGGGCATGCTTGTTGATGAATATGGAAGGTTTGATCATATTGTCAACCTTTCCCAAAAAGTCTTTTATTAAATAACCTTCAACTGCTAGAACGTTTCCATTTATTATTTTACACTATTGCAGCAATTCGAGTTTTCAAATTCCTGGTTTCTGCATGCCCCAAATGCTTAAGGACGAAGACGAGGGAAGTGATTCTGATGATGGAAGTTTTGAGGCTGTTACTCCCGAGCATACATCTCAAGCTTGTGATGAACCTGAGACTGTTCGTGTTATGGAGAAACATAGACATATCCTGGAAGATGTTGATGGTGAGCTCGAAATGGAAGACGTTGCCCCCCCTTGTGAAGTTGAAATGAGTTCCTCTAACTCCATAGTTGTAAATGGCATCGAGGCTGTGCATAATAAGTTCGCGCAGCATTTTCCTCCACGTATGCCTCCTCCAATCACTCAAGATGTGCCACCATCATGCCCACCTCTTCCATCGTCCCCTCCTCCCCAGCCTCCGCCTTTGCCCCCCTCATTCTCCAGGAGTGATTCATGTGCCAGTGATTTCGAGTTGGAGCGCTCCTATATGGACACAAATGTTGGTACCTGTTCTTTTGCTTAATTTATTGTTCTTTTCATTCTACATAAAATTTTCTAATTCTTTCCCCTAATGGTTATGATGTAATGCAGAATGTTCAAGATAATTCGATGCTACTGGTGGGACAATCATCAAATACATCTGGGACTACTCAAAGAACAAGTGATGCAGTACATTACCCCGCTTCATCAAATGCATCGGGGACTAGTCAAAGAACAACTGATGCAGTACATTACCCTGCTTCATCTAATGCATCTGGGATTACTCAAAGAACAAGTGATGTAGTACAATACCCTGCTTTAGAACGCAGAGATCTTCAGATGCAGATGCCTGAATCTACTTCTCGTTCTTTCAGCAACATCCCTGCTCGAGTATTGAATAATGGCCAGCATGATGATTCTACTGCATTGCACAACAGTGGTTACCCCTTAAGACCACCCCATCCTCCACCACAAGATCAGTTTACCTATGTCCACGGAGATCACCGCATGAAGCCTCGATGGGAGGACCCTCCTGCTTCTTATTCAAGTAGGTTCCGCTATGCAGAAGATACCGATGGCGAGTACTTCTACAATGACCACGAAAGAATGAGACATTACTCCTACGAACCACATGAGAACTGGAGGGTTCCACGACCGTTTTATGGTAAAATTTGTAGCATATATGACAGATCAATATGAGAAATATTTGGATTTTGTTTTCACGGTATCCATTTACCTCTTTTAATAGATACCCTGTCTCTTTCTTTGACATAGGTTCTCGCTATCATGATAGAGGTAGAACATCCTATGGTCCTGTTTCTTGCGGTGGAACTCCATGTGAACCAACAAGATTACATAGTCAGAGGTGGAGATTTCCCTCTCGAGATATAAACAGTAGAAGCTCAATGCCTTACAGACAACCTTACGATGGCCCCGTGCGTGTTTCAAATAGAGGTGACCGACTTATTTTATAGCGATTCCTTTCATCCATATATAAATCTTAGAATATAGTTATGATTCCATTTGACATCAATTATGTCACTTCTAGTGTAAAAAAAACATTAAGCCACCATTGCAAACCCCAATTAGATTCCGGCAAACCCTGTTAGATTCAGGCATGATACACTTTTTAGTTATTGGGAGAATCCAAGTACTTTCTATCGGATCCAGGAAACAACTCAAAGAAATTCATAGGTAGAGGAAGAAACTCTGTCATATAGAGATTTTTTTTTTTCTTTCGACCATCTTTTCGATTGTTAATACAATATATAAGGTTCGCTACTACAAATAGTACTACACCCTTGATCGTGAAATATTGATTGCTTGTTGAACCCTGTGAATTGCGTGAAAGTAGGATACTTCAAATTCGGGATTCTAAGAGTTTTATAAAATGAATGTATTCTTTTATCAGTGTTAACTGCTTGGATTGGACAGTTTGTTAATTTATTCTCTGTATTTCAGGTCCTAGCTTTTGGCGACCAAGATGAAGAAACACGATCTAATTCCTAGAAATGGTAACAAATTGTTATAAGTTCACAAGTATTGTCATCTTCATCATCATCGTTGTTATTATTAATATTAAAGTTTTGCGCTAACTGCGTAAACCGTTGGGGGTTGCAGGTAGAAACGATTTTTTAGCTTACTCCGCGAGATGTTGGCACGGTTCTTAGAAGGTGCAAACAACGTCGGAATCCACGTGTGCCGATGATGTACATAGGTAATATATCATCCTCTCCTCTCATGCAGACGCTAGGCAGGGAGGCTGGAACCGCTGTAGAGATGGTTGAGAACTGTAATTACGTAGGCTGTTTATGCAGTTTTTTCCAATTCTCTTTTAATTTAGAACCTCTGAATCCCCAATTTTTTTAGCATTATCTATCACTTGGAAACCCCTTCACTGGGTAGTTTATCAATATACAAGCGCAGTTGTTTAAAACAATTCTTACCTCCTTACCTCCTTACCTCCTCATGCCTTAGTAGCTATGGAAAATTCATCCATTAAAAATGAACTTGTATCGATAGTTCTCTACGACAACCCGGTCTTCTCCTCTTATCCTTACCCATTTGATTGTTTTTTTCATGCCTCACAGCATAATGTAAGGTATTATGTTAGCAGCTACTTCTTGTTCAACATTAATGTTTGCAACTTCTGTACATTCATTTATATATAGATCTTCCTCTCTTGAATGGGTTAAGGGAGGCTGTCTGTCTCAGCATTGTTTGTTATAAAAGCATTTGAGAAGGGAAGAAAAAGTATGGTAAGACTTGTTGAATGTTGAATGTTGAATGAAAGAACGTACGACCGTAGCAAGTATTCTACTTTTAGATTTTGAGTATTGTGTTTGGTAAGATTTTGATCTCGTGATTCTGAACCGATCTTACTTGGGATTGTACATTCCTAGTTTGTTTATGAAGAGCAGTTCTAATTATATTAGTCTCTATAATTGATTTATTCCCTATTATCGATAGGGACTCATTGGTAAGTGCTACTAGATCTCGTAACATTGAAATCCGTGGTTATGAAATTGAATCCCATGGTGTGGAACATTTTTTTTTTTTCCAAGTGAAATCTCCTAGTATATGATAGAGTGAAAAAGTGCTCTCGTTGTTGTTCTCACACAATATTTACTTCTCTCCTAATCTGAAATGAAGGGCGTAAAGGGGGTTGAAGTGAGCAATGGAGGCTCCTCTCTTGATATGAAATCAAGGGTGCAAAGGGGGTTGAGGTGAGCGACGAGAAGAGAGAAAAACAAAAAAAATTGTCGCACTATCGAACTTAAAACCTCGAGCTTTCAAATTAAATGAAAGAATAAATAAATAATTATGTAATAATAAATTAGAAAAAGATTACCATAATTTTCATTTTTATTTCATCTCAAAGTCAATAGTGAATGTTTGGATGTTCATTCCTTGCCATAAAAATAAATTTTGGGTTTTAGCTTACATTATATCAAACGTTTACTGAATTCGACTCCCCATTAAGCAATAAGCAATAGGCAATTAGGTCACAAACCAGTTGGGAATTTCATTGGGACCCATGAACGGATCGATTCGAAACGAAATCCTTATTGAGCGATCGAAGTCCTTTCCTTGATCTCTTCTCTTCTTCCTTTTCAAATTCATTGATCGCGATCGCCGAAGAGGAGCAAAAAGATGGGGGCATCTCATTCAGTGGCAGAGAAATCCATCCATGAATTCACAGTCAAGGTTTTAACCTCCCTTTCCCACCCCCCCACTACTCCATATCTCTCTTTTTTGCCTTTTTCTGTCTCGATCTGTGCTTCGTCTATTTCCTCAGAGGGACCTCCATTCTTTTGGAGCATCTTTTTTCTTAATGAGATCGTGCTGGTGGAGCGCAGGATTTCAAAGGCAAGGACGTAAACCTCAATGACTATAAGGGGAAGATCCTTCTTGTGGTTAACGTTGCGTCTAAATGGTTTGTTTGTCGCCTTCTTTTGTGGATTCTTTCTCTGTGGGTCTCCCATGTTTGGCTTAATTACTGAGTATTGTACTTGCTGTGTCTGTTTTCGCATCTGAACAGTGGGTTTACAGATTCGAATTACAAGCAGTTGACTGAACTGTACAACCGATACAAGGACGAAGGTTTTGTTTCCCCCTTTTTGAATTATTCATTTATTATTTACTTGGTTTTAAAAATCAACTGTGAGCCCGTTTATCATCAACAGTTATAGCTTTTCCTGCTGCTTGATAAACTGAATTCAATTAAATTGCATATATAATTAGTGTCTATAATTGATTTCTTCTGCATAGTACTGGGCCTCATTCTTAAGTGCTACGAGATCTCGTACGTTGGAACCCTTGGTTATGGAACCGAATCCACTAGTATGGAACATTTTCTTTTCCAAGTGTAATCCCCTAATATATGAAAGAGTGAAAAAGTGCTTTCGTTGTTAGTGGAATAAAAAGTGTTCGTGTTTTAATGCATTAGAAAAAGAAGAAAAATATCAAAGTATGATGAGCAAGGATTTTGTGAACCACACTAACCATTTAAAAGAAATCAAAGAGAGAAGTTATAAATCTTAAAACAAGGAATCTACCGGGGCCCTATAGTTGTAGGGCGTGTCTTTGCCCTGTCCTGAGAAAAGACAGGCCTTATTCCACAGACACTCCTCTCGCAAGAAACAACAACTTCATGTGTAGTTAAGCTTTCTCACGAATGGTCTGCTCATTGAAAGGAACTGTGAAAGAATAATTTTGCTAGATGGGAGAGAAGGAAACGAGGAAGATATTTTTTTCATTTTTGGAGACAAAAGCTTTCTACAGAGGCCATTCTCTGTTTTCTCTGTAGTTTTTCAAAAAGGTGTTCTGTGTGGGTTGGTATTTGTTTTTCCATTCTGCCCCGTTACACTGTGGAAGATTCAAAATTAGAACACCTTGAACTACCAAAGGGCTAGAGAATGAGTCGAAGCCATGGACACCTACTTAGAATTTAATATTTTACGAGTTTCTTTGGCAACTAAATATATTAGCTTTAGATGGTTGTCCCATGAGAATAGTCGACAAGCTGCCTTCAAGCTGGCCAGACACTCATGGAGAATATATATATAATATAAACTGCTCTGTAAACACATCTAATTGTAAAAGGAAAGTGGTTTTGACTTCTTCACTCTGTTATTGAATTGTAAGAATAAAAAGATCACAAATTATATGATATATGTATATATCCCTGATGTTTTTCGTGGCTGATCCTTGGTGTATTTTCTTTGCAACGTCGGTAATTGTATTGAAGCATTCTGTATCTTCTTTGGTTATTAGTTGTTTTTTTTATTTGGTTCTTACACTAGAGATTTACTGTCCTCAGACTTTGAAATACTGGCATTTCCATGCAATCAGTTTCTGAAGCAAGAGCCCGGAACAAGTGAGGCGGCTCAAGAATTTGCTTGTACAAGGTACAAAGCAGAATATCCAATCTTCCAAAAGGTAATGAATGATGCTTTTCTAAACGTTACAATAATAAACCTTGTTTTTGGCTTTCACTGAAGGTTAAGAATCATATTCTGATTATGTGCCATTAACTCGGTTATATTCAAATATCTGAACTGTGAATTTTTGTCCTTATGTTTTCTATGAAGATTTTGGATACATTATGATAAAAGTTTCACCATTTGCTGAATTTGATGCATTGTTATTTGAGCAGCTTCTTGAAGTTCCTATGATTTAAACTATCACAATAGGTAGAATTCATGCGGGGTACGAACGACGATAGAATTTTTTAAACTTTTAAAAGGCATATTAATTTGCTCCTTAAGTTAGTTAGGAGTAGGATCACGTTTGCCAAACAATTTTCTGTTAAAATTTGTTCTCTTTTTCTTCTAGTTTGTTCTCTCACTCGAGCTTTAAAATGTTGAGGTCCCAATTTTATGAAAATGTCGAATGGAAATATCAATAAAATGTTGATATCAATGGAAATTTCTGAAAAATTCCACGAAACAAAAAAAATTTAAATTAATCAATTAACATTATTAGACGTCTTATAAATTTAAAATGCTTATTATTTTTATTACTTTCACATTAGTGACATTTTATCGCTTCTTAGTTATGTTTCATCAATTTTTTTACAGTTCAATCGATTTTTTTTTTTTTTTGGGTCACGCAGATACGTGTGAACGGGCCAGACACGGCGCCAGTCTACAAGTTCCTCAAAGCAACTAGCATGGGGTTCTTAGGCACCCGGATAAAGTGGAATTTCACCAAGTTCTTGGTAGATAAGGAAGGGGTTGTCATCGGACGCTATGGCCCGTCCACCAGTCCATTGTCTATTGAGGTACGTTGTCCTAAGCGGCCCCATGAAACTCATTTCCTTGATAATGAAACTGCTTTGTTGTTGATTGTAGCATTGTTTTTTTTCTTTCCAATTACCGTCTCAGAGTGACATCAAAAAAGCATTGGGAGTTGCTTGAGTTACCTCTGACCTCATGCTTAATGTAAGTCCACATGAGTTAAAGTAATTGAAGACACTAATAGAATATAACCAAATGGTAAAGGTGTATTCTCCCTTGGCTGTAATTATTGTATTAGCAGTAATAGTCCGAGGGGTCTGTCTGTGTGCGTGCGCGTTTTACGCGCGTTTCTTCTTGAATTTCGAGGGAATGTAAGTAGTGTCTATTTGTTTGATTTGTTCTAGGAAGTGCATTATGGATGGCCAAGTTATTTTCATATAAATTGTTTTGCTAGTTTGATTATGCAAAGTTGTTTATGACGAATATCGAACATGTAGATTGTTTTCGAAGTAATTTATACATTTCCATATGAAATAAATGTACGATAGTTACTTTAATTTAGGTTACCTTTATTCTCCATGTAACACAATATCTACTCATTGTTGGTGCATTGCCTATCTTGAAATGTTACACAAAGAACTCATTTCAACTCACTAACGCCAAATAATTCATTTCAACTCACTAACGCCAAATAATCCTGCTTCATTCAACAGTCTAGGGCCTCTATATGAGTTTTATCAACCTCTATTGAAATAGACTCATCGTAGAGAAGTTAGACGATATATACATTAAGATGACCATTATAATACACGGGAACCAAATATCTAAAGCAAAATAGGCAATAGAGGTCATGACTTTCTCACTTGACTTGAAAGCATTCGATCCCCTTTATTGATTTAGTATAATGAAGACTGAGTGTGATATGATAGATAACTTACACTTACCATACGACTAAAGAAAAGAGTGGACTAAAGAAAAGAGTGGGAAGATACAAGTTCACAACGTATATTAACGTATATTAGCCATGCATACACAAAATCAATCTGGAAAAGAGACTATTGAAAGCTATAACATAGCCGGCTGAGATAACTAGGGTTAGATCTAGGGTTTATAGTTTAAATCCGCACACTTGAAAGCTTGAAAGCTATTTGTAATTCTACCGAAACAACTACAAACTATACGAATAGGATCTGAAATCCAATAAAATCAAATCAGGATTATTGAGGCTGTGGATCCAAATATCATAAAACTAAATCTCACTCAACCCACGAACGTTCTTAGCTCGATCGATGCAATAAATGGCCGACATGTCGGACCAAGGGATGAATGGGAAGACTACAAAGGCACATTATTAGAAGCATCCATTAGAGATGACAATGGTAAATGAGAAGTCACTCTCAAGTGAGCTTTGTCAAGGAGACAACTTTGTCTGCCTTGTTATCCATTGAACTTCCAACATTCTCACATCCACTAGACAACAATGTTATTATTCATTTATTTATTTATTTATTTTATTATTCTTATCCTTATTATTATTATTATTTTATGTGGCATTCTTAGAATATTATATATATATATATATATCTATATATATATATACATATTGATTTGATGATTATATCTTTTAGAAAAGATATTTTAGTAGCACATAAGTTTGGCCCATTTTTTAATAACATATTGTGTGTGAAAAGAGATTTTTAAATGTGATATAATATAATAATTTAGAATAAAAATTAATTGATGAATAAATAATATATTATAATTACTAGAATACACATTATTATTTTTTAATTAAGATAACAACAATCAATAATAAATTCTAGTTTATTACCTTATTTTAACAATTTTATGTATTATTTAAAATATTTACTAATTAAAACACAAATTATTAAGTTACAGTCATTATTAAATTTTATTGTCACGGTATTTAATAAAAATAGATTTTATTTTAATAGTTTAATTTGTATTAATTAATAATATTAAGTAAAGTTAATCATTTATGAATTAAAGGGAAAAATTTAATAATTTATAATAAAAAACACATTAACTAAAAAAAGTTGATATAATTTTTCATTAGAAGAATTTTATTATTATTTCTTTTAGTGAAGGATATAGATGAATATAGACAAAATAAATACTAATTAAATAATAAAAAAATACTAATTAAAATTAAATAGTTAACAAATTTATAGTAAATCTCGAGGAAGTTAAAATCAGCTAATGTGACTACTAAGCTATTTCTCTCGAATTGAGCTAACCCTAAAAAGAGGATTACAAGCTCAGGGATCAATGAATCGAGAAGTTACGAGTGTCTTCTTGAATAGTTATTTCAGCTCATAAGGCGCAAGATGTACTTTGTGTTGGGGAAGGGGCGGAACATTCTAGGTGCTGCGATAAAGTTCCATCGACATAAAAAATTACAGAAGTAAATTGTGAGAAATAGCCAGTTTTTTTGCTTGAACGAGAGGATTCTAGCCATCGAAACCATTTCTACTTTATAGCCTTCGAAAGCTATACTTCGAAGTCATTGACTCAGTAGTGTCTTAAATAGATACTCAAAATGTTAAATAAGGGACGAGGATAACACAATCCACAAGAATTTTGACCCCAAACAAGTGCGAAAGGTACGTCACGATAGCTACCAAGCCAACCATTTAAATTGATTTTTCTTCATGGTTAACACTAACTTTTATATTTTATGTGGTTTAGACTTCACTTGTTCGTATCAAAATATCGAAAATTTGTGACTCTTACATGATCAAAAAGTCGATATTTCAATGGATGATATTGTGATCGATGTCGATATCCAATTTGGCTATCAAATCACTATATATTTGAGCCCTTATAGCTCAAACTAAGCAACTTAAAGGCATTATTACATAGAAGAGATAGGGTCTTGGTTTGATCATCTTCCATTGCCAATGGCAGCAGCAAAGAAAGAGCAAAAACAGTCAAAGAGGTGTTCATTGGGCCAACTCTCAAAGCACCTGAAACAACACAAAGGAAGGCTTTATATCTTATGGAAATGTGCAATTATTCTTCTTTCTTGGAGTGATTAACCAAATATTTCCAAATCTTTCCCTTTCTTGATCTTGTCAAATCAGCTGATGGTCGAGTTCGAGAAACGTGGCTATTGGCTAGGATTCGTTCTTGTAAGGATTAAGAATTTCTCGTTGATAGTAATGTACGGTTCCGGACGGAGTAGTAAGAGTGCTTCTTACCTCTTACGAGTCGTACGACATTGTATATTTTCGTTTTCACAGGGTTTCTTTCTTTCTTTCTCTTTTGTACATATATGGAATCGTGGTGAATCTCGGTTTTTTTTTCTATTCTCGAATGTACTATTAGAATCTCGGTTTTTTTACTCCAAAAAAGATCGAAAAAAATTATCATAATGAAAAGCTTTTGTTGATAAAACATTGTCGGAGAAGTGTTTTGTCGATATCAAAATTGTTCACATCGAAAAAAAGTTGTGCCATCTTCGTTAGCATCGGAAATCTCCTTATGTTATTAACAATCATAGTTTAGTTGTGATTTACTAAGGTTGTCTGAGTGAGTCACTCAGATCTTGTGTAAGATATGTTGATGTTGCAACCAAATGCGATGAGTAGTCTTTGACATGATAAACTTCTAATATGATTTTATAAGACATGCCTATTTTATGATTTCCAGGTTAAGTGATTTCTAGTTTTATTCGGTAACTTTTAATCCCGAGAAAGGTCATAATTCATTATCATTATTCGTGTTTGATGCTCTTTACTTGGTTAGGTAATGATCTACTTAGATCAAGTGGCTTTGTCTCGGTTAATTTAACTATGCCACACAAGGTGACTTCTATTCCTATTTGACGACTTTTGGTCTCACTTTATTAGATTACGACTCACTCGAGTATAGCAACTATAGAAAATCAAATATTCAGGAGATGATTTGCAAAAGAAATTTAAGGGAAAAAAAATAGGAAATATATGTATACAGAATTTGCATCTCAAAAGATTTGGTTGGCCATATGTGGGGTACTCAGTTTTGGCCATTTTTCAATCAAATTTTTTTCCTCCTTTTTCTAATTTAATTTTATTTACTTTTATTGACTTTTAATTTCCACTTTGTTTTATTATTTTTCAATGAATGAATATTTGAGGACTTCTTTACCATTCTCGAGCTTCAAAAAACCATGACACACACAAATAGTTACAAGATATTGATAGGAGCCTAGAACCGAGTAAGTTAGGTTGACGTAGTCCTTATAAACTGATTTAAACCTCAAATAAGTCCTTATAAACTGATTTAAACCTCAAATAAGAACTAGTTCACCAAAGTCCACTCCTTAAACCTGCCTTAGGGTTTTTATCAAGTATGAGTGATCTAGTCTCGAGCCTATACCTAAAGAGTCGTAATGTGAAGTTTAAATTTACTCTCAACATATCATTTAAAATGGGGAATCCAAGTTGAAATTGAATAAACCAAAATGTCAGTACAGAAACCCAATCCAAACTGGTTCTATAATCACTAAATTTATGATCCAAAGAGCAGCGAATATCCAATCCATTGCTTTATAGACTGTACCAAAACTAATATAAACAATATATCTAAAGACTTGAGACTTAAATTTATTTTGCCTTCTAAGTACCAAAATTCTACTTAAAACTGAAGCAGAAAAAGAATATAAAACTTAAAAGCAAGTGGCTAACCCAACAAATCTTCACTTCTGGACTCTTCAAAACTCCCTCAAACTTCACTCACTCTTTTGCATCCACCAAATGTGGAGCATCAGCAAACTCAGCATCTTTGTCAAATACATCCCACCCATCATCTGAACATGCTTTCAAATGGTTTCTTTCTGATCTTTCTTCTTTAAGATTGTTTGATGACATGCTAGATTTGGAGCTAATGAACGAGGATGCTCGGCTTCCTTCCTTATCGAGATTCGAGGACGAACCTTTCTCAGCATCCAGATGAGATGCTGTGTCTGTTAAGGGTGAGAAAAAACGTGCCAAATCGCTAGCTGCGCTTTTTAGAGATGAACCTGATGAAGCTAGAATGCAGCTTGTTTGACTAGAGGAAAGAGATTTGCTTAATGGTACATCCAAGTCGAACTTCTCCTTAAGATGCCTCACGTCTTGAACAATAACTGAAATTTCTCCCCTGCAAGCATACCATGTAGTGTTTCGTTTTCTCATACCGAGATAGAAGTTGCGAAATCGTAAAGCAGTACCGGTAATTTTGAGGACAAAATGTAAGTATAAATATTATACAGATAAGGATGCAAATAATAGTTCTGAAAATTGGAAAATCGCCTTTGGTTAATGCACATCCCTACTACCGCCTGCCTCATGGGGGACAAATGGCGTTAGGCATGTGATGCCCAAGAAACGTATTCCCGCAAATTAGTAAACCACAGAGGCAACCATAAAAGAAAATTAGATTTCCAGCAGATTTTATAATGTAGTAATGATTAAAGATACGAGTTTAAATTCGTTATGCAGATGCTTATCATAAGGTGCAGGCTTGTTTGTTTTTCATTGATGTGATGAACAACAATGCACAGGGACAACGTTATCTCTAACATCGTTAAGTTTATAGAGGAGAAAACTTACTGTAATATATCAACTAATTGTCCATGATGGACGAGAAACTCCCGCAACTGCATTAGAAAAAAAATTATTAAAATCAGTAGTCAATAATCAACTTTCCCCTGAACAGTGCACATCATTCACAGCGGTGCAAAGAAGCTGCCACCCCTCGGTTCGTCTTAGTTATTCTCTAGTTTACCCCCCTTAAATATTCACAAATGAGGATTTTTGGCTCCGCCCCCTACAACTATGGTTAGTTACCTTGGCATTCTCCTCTGCTTCCTGTTGTAGTATCCTTGATTCCTCGAGTACCTTCTCCATGAGGGCCTCTTGCTCGGCAAGAGCCTTTCGGGCACATTCTTCCTTAGCGAGGTTTTCTTCCTGTATTACTTTCAGCACAGCCTCTACTGCAGTCATTCTTGCTCCAATTGTGGCATGCATCTGGATGATAAAGAACTTCTGTCAGTTATTCTTCAACTACCAATCTTTCACAGATGATGGCTCTCATGGCTAGAAATAACTCAAACTTGAGTCATCTTACTTTTCTGTTCCTTAAAACAAAATACTGAACATAATATGTTTTATAAACAATAATATGATAATGTATTCTTTTTATTTTATAAGTATACCTTTTCAAACTTTATCATTATATTTATATTGATAATATGTGAGAGAGAATTAAAAGAAAATAACTACAGAAAGATGCAAGTTAGTGAAGAAAAATAAAATGAGGGAGACAAAAAGACACGGGTTATAGAGGGAGATTTTGAAAAACCAAAAAATATGTTTTAAAAACCTCATCAAGAATTGAAAGAGATTTGTCTCTTTCCTCAGACAAGCTGAGCAGACGAGATTGTAGTTCCCTCGTTTCCGTTGCTAAAATCGCCTTTTCTCCATAAACTTCTCCAGCATGCTGTAGAAGAAGAAATTTCACTCATTAATTAAAAATACAAACATAATCCTTACAGACCCTATAGGATCTAAACGAGAAAATCTCCCACCATATCATTTGCTTCCTTAGTACGGGCTACAATCTGCTTCATTTCCTCCACTTTGGCCAGAATTTCTAACTCTCCATTGGTAGAGTCTTCTTTGACTTTTTCAACATATTTCTCCACATGTTCCAATGCCTTCATCTTATCGATAACTGATTGCATCGCTGAAAATAACGTTATCTGCAGAAAGGTTAATTGTTTAGAACGCAACAATATGTTGATATCATCAATCCTATGCATCATATAGGATCCAAGTCTTACGACATGGAGAGATAAATAAATAACATAGTGATACTTCATATTTGCAAAGGTACTCTGAAGCATGGATATCGACATGACACGACAAGCTGCACGCCTTTTTTGGAAAATCTAGGACATAAACATGGCACCACATAACTTCTTAGTTTCTTGTTAGTATCTAACTTCCCCTATTCTCCAAAGGCTAGTCAGAAAACATCATACAAGATGAACAGAAAAAGCAATTGGACAGAGTAACTAACTAACAGATACCGTCATGTCTCAAAGATTAATATCAAGTTTTTTGCAATATGAAACAACAAACAACACTGCAGCATGGTACAACTTCATCTTGGCAAAGGCATGGCAAATATGTTCCTTTGAGCACACAATTTCAAATAGCAAATTCTCCTCGACAGATGGTTACAAAAGATCCAAAATGAAAATGACACACCAAAATAAAGTGGTTTCATTTAAACCAACTAAATGAACTGAACCAAGAAAACTAAAGGAATGGTGAAGCTGTGTAGAGCAAATAATCCAAAACATTGAGCATTACCATATTTAGAACTTTCAATCTGAAATTTACTAACACCAAGTTAACAAGTACCTTGTTACTTTTAGCATCCTCAATGTTCTTTTCAAGAAGTTCGATACTACATGGTTGGCCTGACTGTGTGACTATGGTATGCCCCACCAACCCATCTTCAATCACAATCATCTCACCCGTAGAACAGTCTTGCTTGAGACTAGGATTTGAAGTGCCATTTGCATTTGATTTCTGATAGTCAGATTCAGAGTGAAGATGGATTACAGACTGCACAGGAGAATGATTTCCAAAAGATGGGTTGGCAGTCTGACTATCACAATTCTCATCTGCAGAAAACGGTCGATCATCACGGTATGATTCATGTACGTGCCAGCCGTCCAAATCATGAATGTTATGAGAATGATTAACCCCATCAAACAGTGTCTTATTCTGTTTGATATCCTCAGTGACCGGGTTCAAGATTTTGGTGATTTGAGGACTTTGTTCGTGATCATTGTATTCACTATCTTCATGAATCAAACCATTTAATTTTCCAGGTGCTACTTGATTCAATTCTACATCACTGCGGTCTTCTTGTACACTGGCTAGTACTTCGAGGCTTGCAGTTTCAGTATTCTCACATGATTGCTTACAGTCATCACTAGCAACATAACTAGTTTCAGAGACAGATTGATTCAATGCGACATCTAGATGTGCCACACCACTCGCTTGGGAAGTGACATCAGATGCTTCATCACCAATTGTACCTGATTCCAAAGAATCCATTTCCCTCTTCACCCATGTCGAAGAATCCATTTGCATTTTGTTCTCAACTGCACGTTCCACGTAACCAACAAAAAATAACACATGATATTAATAGGGTGTTCGACAGTCTTCTGACACATTCTTTCTTAAAATTGGTAGTGTTTGAATAAAAATTTAAGGAGTGCTAAGAACTGTTCTAGGCCATTTAAAAACACCTTTAAGAATTTCCAATAATCAAAAGTGGTTTGAGAAATTCTAAAAACTAATAAAAAGTCCTTAGAGGAAGCATTTCACTAATTTTCATTCAAAAGTGTATATAAAACAAGTGCTCCCTTAAAACTCTCTTCTTTTTCCAATGATAAACCAAACACACACTTAAAAGTTTGAACACAAGACAAGATTATCAGCTTTACCAAGAAATCGAAAATGTTATAGCCGAACATTACAATTAGGAAGGGCTACCTTCTTTTGGATCCTGCGGGGGTAATATAGATTCTCCAAGAAAACAAGGTAGAACCTCAGTGAGAACATCATTAAAAGTCCTTAGAGGAAGCATTTCACTAATTTTCATTCAAAAGTGTATATAAAACAAGTGCTCCCTTAAAACTCTCTTCTTTTTCCAATGATAAACCAAACACACACTTAAAAGTTTGAACACAAGACAAGATTATCAGCTTTACCAAGAAATCGAAAATGTTATAGCCGAACATTACAATTAGGAAGGGCTACCTTCTTTTGGATCCTGCGGGGGTAATATAGATTCTCCAAGAAAACAAGGTAGAACCTCAGTGAGAACATCATTAAAAGTCCTTAGAGGAAGCATTTCACTAATTTTCATTCAAAAGTGTATATAAAACAAGTGCTCCCTTAAAACTCTCTTCTTTTTCCAATGATAAACCAAACACACACTTAAAAGTTTGAACACAAGACAAGATTATCAGCTTTACCAAGAAATCGAAAATGTTATAGCCGAACATTACAATTAGGAAGGGCTACCTTCTTTTGGATCCTGCGGGGGTAATATAGATTCTCCAAGAAAACAAGGTAGAACCTCAGTGAGAACATCATTAAAAGTCCTTAGAGGAAGCATTTCACTAATTTTCATTCAAAAGTGTATATAAAACAAGTGCTCCCTTAAAACTCTCTTCTTTTTCCAATGATAAACCAAACACACACTTAAAAGTTTGAACACAAGACAAGATTATCAGCTTTACCAAGAAATCGAAAATGTTATAGCCGAACATTACAATTAGGAAGGGCTACCTTCTTTTGGATCCTGCGGGGGTAATATAGATTCTCCAAGAAAACAAGGTAGAACCTCAGTGAGAACATCATTAAAAGTCCTTAGAGGAAGCATTTCACTAATTTTCATTCAAAAGTGTATATAAAACAAGTGCTCCCTTAAAACTCTCTTCTTTTTCCAATGATAAACCAAACACACACTTAAAAGTTTGAACACAAGACAAGATTATCAGCTTTACCAAGAAATCGAAAATGTTATAGCCGAACATTACAATTAGGAAGGGCTACCTTCTTTTGGATCCTGCGGGGGTAATATAGATTCTCCAAGAAAACAAGGTAGAACCTCAGTGAGAACATCATTAAAAGTCCTTAGAGGAAGCATTTCACTAATTTTCATTCAAAAGTGTATATAAAACAAGTGCTCCCTTAAAACTCTCTTCTTTTTCCAATGATAAACCAAACACACACTTAAAAGTTTGAACACAAGACAAGATTATCAGCTTTACCAAGAAATCGAAAATGTTATAGCCGAACATTACAATTAGGAAGGGCTACCTTCTTTTGGATCCTGCGGGGGTAATATAGATTCTCCAAGAAAACAAGGTAGAACCTCAGTGAGAACATCATTAAAAGTCCTTAGAGGAAGCATTTCACTAATTTTCATTCAAAAGTGTATATAAAACAAGTGCTCCCTTAAAACTCTCTTCTTTTTCCAATGATAAACCAAACACACACTTAAAAGTTTGAACACAAGACAAGATTATCAGCTTTACCAAGAAATCGAAAATGTTATAGCCGAACATTACAATTAGGAAGGGCTACCTTCTTTTGGATCCTGCGGGGGTAATATAGATTCTCCAAGAAAACAAGGTAGAACCTCAGTGAGAACATCATTAAAAGTCCTTAGAGGAAGCATTTCACTAATTTTCATTCAAAAGTGTATATAAAACAAGTGCTCCCTTAAAACTCTCTTCTTTTTCCAATGATAAACCAAACACACACTTAAAAGTTTGAACACAAGACAAGATTATCAGCTTTACCAAGAAATCGAAAATGTTATAGCCGAACATTACAATTAGGAAGGGCTACCTTCTTTTGGATCCTGCGGGGGTAATATAGATTCTCCAAGAAAACAAGGTAGAACCTCAGTGAGAACATCATTAAAAGTCCTTAGAGGAAGCATTTCACTAATTTTCATTCAAAAGTGTATATAAAACAAGTGCTCCCTTAAAACTCTCTTCTTTTTCCAATGATAAACCAAACACACACTTAAAAGTTTGAACACAAGACAAGATTATCAGCTTTACCAAGAAATCGAAAATGTTATAGCCGAACATTACAATTAGGAAGGGCTACCTTCTTTTGGATCCTGCGGGGGTAATATAGATTCTCCAAGAAAACAAGGTAGAACCTCAGTGAGAACATCATTAAAAGTCCTTAGAGGAAGCATTTCACTAATTTTCATTCAAAAGTGTATATAAAACAAGTGCTCCCTTAAAACTCTCTTCTTTTTCCAATGATAAACCAAACACACACTTAAAAGTTTGAACACAAGACAAGATTATCAGCTTTACCAAGAAATCGAAAATGTTATAGCCGAACATTACAATTAGGAAGGGCTACCTTCTTTTGGATCCTGCGGGGGTAATATAGATTCTCCAAGAAAACAAGGTAGAACCTCAGTGAGAACATCATTAATAGCTGCATGAACATCCTTGGGATTCTCAAGAGCTACAGCCCTTAGCATCCGATGATCAACCTGAGAATGAACATATTAGCAACCAAATGTAATTTAAACCTCATCATATGACCAAAATAAGAGCAGAGTTTCATAAATTTCAATCGTCACAAGACAATTGAATTACAATTGTATCATAACACAACTTTTGGGATAATCGGTGACAATTAATAACTAGCGAAGGAACAAACCAAAATCATATCAACGTCATACCTCCGGAAAGAGTTCCATTAGACACTTGTAAACGCTATCCAAATTCATTTCCCAACAAGATTAATCTGCAGGAGACAACCAAACACTGCCTCGTCAATCAACAAAACCCCAAAAAAAATTCAACAAGAGGAGAGTATCGAGGAAAAAATAAAAAACCCCGAACAAGAGTTTAAAATTTCACATAATTATTCGACTGAGACGATAACTAACGCATTTCCCAAACAATCGAGTTCACAAAACAACGCTACAGAACAAGAAAAGAGGCAAATGAAAGCTATAATTCAACCCCCAAATGAAGAAATTCAAAAGACAGATAAAAACGCATATAGGTTACCAATTTTCTCAGCAACCAGACAGCAAACGGAAGAAACTAATGAAGATCAACCAGTGATTGAGAGCGAGAGAATCGAAAGAGTGAGGAAATGAAAATTGATGAATTGGGTTTAAGAAAGAGTCGGCCTACTTAGCAGGCAAGGAATTGGGCATTATCGTCAGTCTGTTTCGCGATCATATCAGATCATTCATTTTCATTTTAAAATAAAATTAAAAAAAAAAAAGGATCAATCTAGTAGTTAATAATTTTTATTTATTTAAGATTTTTCTCTAATAATTTTTAAAAAAAATTTATAATTTTTTAAACCTATTTTTTTATGAATATTTAAATTAATGAATATTTAAAGATAAGATTATAGAAAATTTTGTAGGAATTAATTGAATATATGTTCGTCAGCTCATAATATATATCACAGAGAGATAAGAGAGTTTTCTCCTAACACATAAATTATATTCTCCATTCTCGTTCGTGTTCTGTCTCCATTATTTATTTATTTATGTTGTATTTTTGTATTTTCGATTTTGAATCTAATTATATTATTAATATTTTATTTTAAACTATATTTAAAATTTTTAGAAATTAACTTTAAATATAAAATTAAGTTTTTTAAAATATTTAAATTTTTGGGTTTATTATATAAAAAAGTTCAAAATTTTAAATTTTATTATTCATATATATTGTGGACCGATAAATATAAAGAGAATAAACGTAAATTAAAAATAAATGGAGAATTGAAGATATAAATTTAAAACCCGCAATTTCTGTAAAGGTCCGTTGCGAGTTGCGAAAGCTAGCCGTAGCCGATCCAACAACGATTGCTCGGTATGCTCTCTACGCCCTATGCGCTCTTCTCATATCTGCGCAGCTTCAAATCTGCTCAGTCTTCTTTCGTAAGGCGAAAATTCTTCTTACAGATCAGAGCCGTTTCGAGTTTGAAGGTTATTTGGCGCAAGGATTCCAGATTGGACGAAGCCATTGAGAACGACAAGCGGTACAAGCTATGTGCGCGGGTTGTGAGGGAAGTTCTCAACGAGCCTGGACAGGTGATTCCACTTCGATATCTGGAGAAACGACGACAGAGATTGCGTCTCAATGTGTCAATCAAGACGTTTATGAGTTTTAATCCGGGTTTGTTGAATACTTACTGTGATAGAATCAAACCTAAATCTGAACCCGTCCTGTTCTTACGCCCGAGCGACCGGCTTAGGGGGTTTCTCGAAGAGGAGAAGAGGATTACGATGGAAAACGAAGCGTTGCTCGTTTCGAAATTGTGCAAGTTATTGATGATATCGAAGGATAAACTGCTCAGTGTCGATAAATTAGTGCATGTTAAGCGGGAATTCGGGTTTCCAAATGATTTTTTGGTCAATTTGGTGCCGAAGTACCCTGAATATTTTCAGATAATTGGAAGTCCTGGAGACGAAAAATCGTTTCTTCAATTGGTTTCTCGAAACCCTAACTTCGCGAAATCAGTGATTGAGAGAAGAGCCGAGGACGAATCCATATCGACAGGCATTCAAATTCGACCCAATTTCAACTACAATCTTCCTCCTGGATTCTTCTTAAGAAAGGAAATGAGAGAATGGGTTAGAGATTGGTTAGAACTAGATTACATATCGCCGTACGAGGACGTGTCCCATTTGGCCCAAGCTTCGCCGGAGATGGAGAAGAGAACAGTAGGAATTTTTCACGAGTTGCTATCACTTTCATTGTTCAAGAGGATTCCAGTGCCAATATTGGGAAAATTTAGTGATGAGTACCGGTTTTCAAATGCATTTTCCAGTGTGTTCACAAGGCATTCTGGGATATTTTATTTGTCTTTGAAAGGTGGGATTGAGACTGCGATGCTTCGAGAGGCATATAAGGGTAGCCAGTTGATTGATTGTGACCCATTGCTTGAAATAAAAGATAAGTTCGTGGAGTTGTTGGAAGAAGGATGGAGGGAGAGAGCTGAGCAGCGAAGGCAGCAGGCAAAACAAGTGAGGAACGACATGGAATTCATGGCTGCAAGAGCTGACGCTTAAAGGGCTGAATTTATGATGAGGATGACTTTTCAGGTAAGTAGATTTTGGGAAATTTTCATTTTTAATCCTATTTATCTTACCTTTAATTTAATCTAGTCGAATAATCAACTTGAATATGCAGTGAAATTGCTGCCTCATTCTAGTTTTTTTTTTTTTTTTTTTTTTTTTTTTTCTTTTTTTTCTCTTTCGAGTTTATATGATGTGTTGAAGTTAAAAAAGAGAGAGCCTCCTATTTCTGCTCAAGCATGGCAAATTCGCGTCAAGAATTTAGCCTTGCTACACAGCCAAAAAATGATCAATCTAGCTGCCTTTTTTCTCCATAGACTGGAATATGACTCCTTTGTCTGATTGGACAGGTTAGGATTGTCGTTGTAATTCAGTTCAACCTTTACAATTTTCTGTGGAATATGATTCTGTAGAAATCTTAACTATAAAATTTTCTGGAGCCACTGTTTTCTTATGCTTAATGTTACTCAGTAAGTAGGAAATCCTACCCTTTTTTTTGCATGTATGTTTGTGATATGAACCAAGACATCTCAATCACCCAATATGATTTCAAAGAAGATGAACTTCATTTATTCTTAGATGGTTACAAATTTTGAGTGGATCATAATCTAGAATTATGTTGTTTCATTAATGTATTTTAAGATATTTATATTTACTTTAAGGTTACATTTACATGGTGGCTAATTATGGTTATGAAGTATGAATGTTACAACTCTTGAAATTCCCCATGGAAGGTCAAAAGTTTTATTTTTGGACTATATAAAATCATGTATGTTGTCTTTGTGAAGTAGACTTGGAAAATATAGTAAGAGAGCATTTGTACTTTCTTTTAGCCATGGGCTAAGTTTCTTTGCAATTCTATGTAGTTTAGGTTGCATGCTTAGAATCATTCAAGCTCGACTTGATTACTCTTGCTTGTGGAGTGGTTTGAATCTTAAACAAGTTTGTTTGCCTTAAGATATTCGATCAACAAGATAATTCAGATCTTACTTTTTCTTGGGGTGGTTCATTTGAGGTTTTTGGATATATTTAGATCTAAAGTTCTTATTGTTCAATAAGGTTGTTAGATTAAATTCTCAAGAGTTGCAATCATTTGGAATAAAATCCACTTAATCGGGGGATTTTAGCATTTGAGAACTAAGGGTTTGCGAATTTAGGCACTTAGGGTTCTTAGATTCAATTGGCTAGGTTTCCTTATCAGCTTGTGTCCTTTTATTTGAATTATATTATGTTCGGTTTCTTACAAAAATAGAACTTATGTTTATCATAATTGGGCCAATAAAAATGTGATTAGTCTAAAAATGAGTGGGATTTACTTTATGGTAAAGGATTAGGATATGGAGCTTAGTTTCTATCGTGTATATGGGGGGATTCCGCATTAATGTTAATATTTTTTATACTCAAAATTTCCCTTTCTTTTTCTCATAAAAAGAACAAATCTATGGATGACCATGAGAAAATATTTTTTTCTGATAATAAACAGCCTCAACTCAACCAAAGCCAAGGAAGTTTTGCATGATTATTATTATTATTCAATTAGAATTATTTTGGTGAAACAAAAGAGCTCTGATAGTTTGGATGAAAGCATACCAATAAAAATAGCAAGTTCCTAGGAAATCTGTGTTTCCTAAAGAGGAACTGTTTGTTTCTCTGATCAAAATGTCCCCCAAAATAAAGCTCTGGATATGCAGAATTACAAAGTTTGGACTCGAATCCCATGAGCATGCCTCGCCCAGGAGAGGAAAATTTTGGTATTAGGAAAAGTAGTATATCAAATAGTATTCTGGTGCATTCCCGTGTCTCTTGCTTACTGAAGCTTCCTTTATGGAGTCTAATCCTGCTTTTATGGATAAACTTGCAGCTTGGATTGCACAACTTAATGTAGAGCTAGAATTGATTCATTTTGAGACTGTTGTGTCTCGCTTCATTTCAGCTGCCATTAACATTCAGAAGAGGTATAACTTTCTTTTGGGAACATTTCTGAATTAATGTAATTCCAACGTTTGGTTCCACAATGACAATCAGCTAATGAACTCTGCTCTAATCAGTGTAAAAAAATTTCTAGGTTTCTTGATGATCGCTCGAAGATGTAATGCACACATCTCCGTCTCATTAGTTAACGATGGTTTAATGTCCAATCTTCAGGAAATCACCCTATCCAGCAACTCTGCCAAGTGCTAAATGGTCTAGCAGTGGAATGTTCAAATTAGCCTTCAAGCAAAGTAAACGGATGGCCTATTGAACCCTGCTTGAAATTCTGTGTCCAATTTCCCTCGTGCCAAATCCTCATTAGTCACCTCATACCCAACATTAGAAATTTGCTGCAATGGTTCCCAAATTCATTAAGCAGCCTAAACCATTCATCATGGTAGGTAGTATAGACCATTATATCTATGTGAAGTACATTATTATTCAGGTTGGATTTGGTCTTGCTAATAATCTAGTATCGATGGAATGACTTCTACACATCTCTTGCATGTTGCAAGGAAACTTATTGTCCTATTCTTTATATGCTTCTTAGTGAGGTGACACTTCATTATTGTATGCAAAACAAATTGACGGAGCACATTTATATTCTGATACTATATCGTTCATGTGACAAATGATGCAAGGAAAAAAAGGTTGGAAGTTTTCACTGGATGGAAAATCTTCTCATCTGAGTACTAAGAACAATTTTTTTTAAATGGATCTCCAACCCCGAAATTCATTCACCCTTAGAAGCATTAAAATAAGTACTTTATTTTCTCTGAGAGTTCATCTTGCTTATCTCGTTTATTGCAGGAATGAACTCAACACTCTTGCTTATCTCGTTTATTGAAGGTTATTCATTCATGAGGTTTAATTCAACTCTTGTGCGCTATGAATGAGGCCATAACAAAATACCAACCAAACAGAACCTACTTCACTCCCACAGAAAAAGAAAGAAGAATAAAAAAACGCAAACAAACTCTTACCCAAGGGTGTTAGGAATTCTGGACTGTATAAATACCATTGTTATTAGTCTGCAACAACCATAAAGCCTTCCCAGGTTCCTGTGTTCTTGCTTTGACTCGGAAAATCTAGATAGCCTACTTGAATGGGGAGATTCAAGATCCTTATATTTGCTGTAACTTTGTTCTTGGCTCTGATTCCTGACACAGAGGGTCAATGGCAGCCACCGAAAGTTGCTCCTCGGCCACCCTGCCCCTCCCAGATTGCGCTAGCAAACCTTGCTTGCGCAATGCTGCCTTACTCCACCATGGCCCTGTCACCTCCATCACTGTCACTCTCTGATAACCATGAAAGCCACGGCCCTCCGCCAAACCACAGACACTTGCACACGCACTGGCACGGACACCAGCACCAGATATCCCTATCGCCAATGGAGGAGAATTGTTGTAAGTGGGTGCAGCAGTTGGACAGTCAATGTTTATGCAGGCTGTTGTCTCGGTTGCCTGCATTCTTAGAGAGGCCTCAACATAAAATTTCTTTTTCTGTTGGCGGTTTGTGCAATGCTACATTCTCATGCGGAGGAGGAACCATAATTTAAGAAAAAAAATTAGGGTTATGCTCGAGTCATAGTGTGATTCAGGCACTCCTTATCTTTCTATGCTGTGTTGATGTTATATGATTCACTAGTTCTGTTGTTAAGAATGCTTCGTCAAATTCTCTTCGTCTGCTGTTTTCATGGATTATGGTATAGAAATACAAATATCACTTAAAACAGTTTCTAAATGGTGTTCTTATAGGTTCCAAATGTAGGGGGTTGTTAGGTTCAAATACAACTAAAAATGCACCAAAGATGTCAAGGACATAATAATATTTTAATTTTGGGGCTCCTTAATCATATATTGTGATATGATATCTTGGAAAATGCTACAAATTTTGTTGCCAATGTTAGGAGTATTTGCTTGACTATCATACGATATGATATAAAACTCTTGTTGTTTGGAGATATAACAAAATCCAATCATTTTATACCATCAAATTTCTTTTATGAGAATGTTATCAACAATGTATCTGCCTACCAAAACTAATGCCACCATTTTTTTTTTTTTTTTTACAGTGTGTGGACGGTAGATTTTAGACCTATAATAGCATGATTATCTTGCCTCGGATTTTTTATATCCTCTACTTGCTTTGTATGAATAATAGGACAACTACCTAACTCTTTCTGTATTTTAGTTGTGGAAGTTACTTATAAGGTATTAAATCTATTATTCACATGAGATAATTGTCTTACCCTACAACATATAATACAATACGTCTATCCATATCTATTGTAACAGCTTAAGCTCGTCCCTAGCAGATGTTTTTTTTAGCTTTCTCTTTTGGTCTTCCCTAAGATTATGAGATCTCACATTGGTTGGAGAGGGGAACAAAGCATTCTTTACAAGGGTGTAGAAAACTCTTCCTAACATACGCATTTTAAAAATTTTGAAGGGAAGCACAGAAAGGAAAACCCAAAGAGGACAATATCTGTTAGTGGTGGGCTTCAGCTATTACAAATGGTATTAGAGTCAAACACAGGACGGTGTGCCAACGAGGACACTAAGCTCCGAGGGGGTGGATTGTGCGATCCCACATCGGTTGGAGAGGGGAACGAAGCATCCTTTGTAATGGTGGAAACCTCTCCCTAGTGGACGTGTTTTAAAAATTTTGAGGGGAAAACATAAGGAGGATAGTATCTGTAGTCTTTATATCCATTTGCTAGGATTTGAGGTCATAATGCCTAGTAGTGCTATGATTATCCTATAACTATAAATGACTTTATGAAGACATGCTTTGTATCTTTTCTTTTGACTTTATTAATTCAATGCTCTCAATGACAACGATCACTTACATACATTTCAAGAAGTTTCTTTATATAGGTAACTCAACAACAAGATCGTCATTGAGGTCATTTCACCTTATTCGTTTATCAACTTTAGAATTTTGCCTTAGAATGGTGGAAGTTGATAAGATCATAAGACTAACACTGTCCTTTACTTCTTCGAGAGAAAAAAAAATTATAATCATATGCTATTGAGCACCTCCATTTTTAGGTGATTCTAGGAGGAAGCTAGTGCTTTCGTGAAAGAACATTTGAGTTGCAAAGTTGATCAAAAATCTTGTTTTCGACCCTTGCTTCATTCATGATGATAAGACACGATAACTTTGATATAACTACAATCAAAATGAATTGAGGTGAAATGAAATAAGACGAGGCAATACATAATAAAATTACAAGAAAAGTAGNTTTTTTTTTTTTTTTTTTTTTTTTTTTTTTTTTTTTTGTATTTTTCTCTTAACAAATGATCTTTTAATTTATAATATACCTTATATAAATTGGAGAAGAATATTAAATTAATAATTAGTTATACAAGACTAAAATAAATAATAAAAATCGCACTAAAATTAATTGATTGAACACGTAAAGGATTTTCCAATGATTGTTGGACGTTGACAAGCTCCCATTAATAAATATATATATTAATATATATAATTATCATCATTATTTTGTGCATGATGTGAGTGGCTGTGGTAAATTCCTCATATGATTTGAAAACATTCGAGTTTCTAGATTTTTTTTTTTTTTTTCTTTTCATGAATCATGTTTGTTTGATAGAACTTCTTTCCGGTAATCATGTTTGTAACTGTCCACTTAATTTGATTCATCGTTAATGTCTCATCTTTATAAATAAATTACATATGCAAATTTGCCTATTTTTTCATACAAAATTAAGAAATTTGTAACATTTCTTCTCTTTAGGTGAGGTATGAAACTGGTTAAAAACTCCACCCTAATCGGATGTTTAAATATTTGTTCTAACTTTTTTTTTTTCAAAATAATAATTAAAAATAAAAAATAAAAAATAAAACTTTTCATGGTTTTATAATCAAATTTAGAAAAAAAAAATAATAATAATTTTAAGATTTTTTTTTTTTTTTTGTAAATTTGGCATGGACGTCAAAATAATATGGTTATGAAAAAAAAAAAATTAAATGATGTTAGCAAATGAGGCTTGATTTTTATGAATACAAATTAGGTCAAGTTACTAAACACACCCTCAATTTTTGTATTTGTCTTTAAAATATTTTTTAATTTTTAATTTCAATAATATCTTTAAATTCAAAAAAAAAAATTAAAAATAAAAAATTATCGTCAATGTTAATTTTAAATAAAAATTGTAAATAAGAGTGTTTTTTTTTAAAAAAAATTAGAAGTTAAAAAGGTAGTTTTAAAATTCTTTAAAATTTTTTTGAAATACTCTTAAATCTTATTAAAATTCAAATATGAAACACATTCAACCTCAAATATTCTTAATTTTCATAATAATTTAAAAGGAAGGTAAGGTATAAAGTTCGGTTATTGACTCAACAAAAAAAAAAAAAAATAAATCAACCGGAAAATTGAATCAAATTTTCGATTTTTCAAAAATTAAATCCAACCCGACTTTTATAGCTTGGATTAGGTAGTTTAAGTTGTTCAAGGTGTCGGGTCACATAACAAAAAAAATCATCTCTTTAAATCAATATTTATTTCTAAGAATTTTTTTCCATTCAATTTTATAATAGAACGAGAAGGGATTCCTTTATGAGATTAAGATTTTTATTTAAAATATATTTAAATAGGTAACCTCGATCCGGATGGAGACAAGAAAATTTTCTCTCAATTCTGTCTCTATCCAAAACGGAGATTCTTTGCCTTATTCCGACGACTCGTGAATTTCAAATAACATATAGAAAATGAAACTAAACTTTTTAGAAAATCATTAAGTATTATTATTATTTAAAAAAATGTATCTTCGCAATATTTAACTNAAATAAAAAAAAAAAAAAAAAAAAAAAAAAAAAAAAAAAAAAATCTTGAGCACTGACAGCGTCAACTGCAAACAGCGCCGCCCACTTGATAAAGTCAGGTCGCTGAGCCATGCGCGCTGCGTCATGTGGTGTTGACTCAACCCTCCGCCCGCACCGCCGCACGCCACGCACCATATACACACGCCAACCTTCAACTATATCCTCCTCTTTGTCCAAGAATCCACTTTTCCCTTTAAATTATTAAGATCTTTGGATCTTCTTTTTAGTACGTTTTTAAATTTTCAATTATGAGTCTCTAATTCATATTATATTAACATCTTATTCGAGCGGTAAAATTTTGCTCCTCTCGACCTTGATGTGACAACAAAGAGACGTAAGAGAACAGGTTAGGAGGATAACCTAAAAGTGAGCGAAAGAAGTAAGAGAATTCCGAGTAGATTAGACATGTCTCCTCCAAAAAACGAAAAATTCCCTCATCACAAACTCTAATCTAGTGTTCAAGTTATAACTAGAAAGATCTCGTGAAAAGACCGACTTGCTGAATTTGAAAATAATACATTTCTCGTTCATCAGAGAATCGAATATTCTCTTTAAACCTTTTTTGTCAAGAGACTCCCACAAGCATTGATCTTGTATACGAGTTATAGATAAAAGGATTTTGTAGAGAAGATCGATCTTACAAATAAAACGTTCATTATCGAACAAAATTTCATTATATATATATATATATAATATCATACAATATAAATATACATAAATACACCCTTTGCAAATTGTTTATAGTTTTTGTGATGTATATATTCCTTCTTGTAATGTTTTTTTGGCTTCCTTGTTCAAGGTGTTGCAGCTGCAATGGCTGCACTTTTCTTAGGCGGCACGCCGGGGAGGGATGCTAAATTCTTCTGGGTTTTGACGGTGAAGATCTTCGGATGAAGAAATTGGTCGATTATCGTTGTGCTTCGTGTCGTGACGAGCTTGTTCCATGCTTCTTCTGCTTCTTTGCCTCGCTTTGTAAAGGCCTCTGTAGCATCCAATCTGTGTATGTTCCATTCTTTGGTGTTTCTCAGTCGTTGGATCTTTCCCAATTGCCTCAATGCTAGCTTGCATGTGTGCTCCTTCACTTTTGATATGGATTCTTGTAAGAGTTTCTCTTGAGTTTCCTCGTTTAAGAACGATTTGTATCGAAAATAGGAGTCGAATTCGGGAACCCCAATTGCCCTTTTGATCCCTCGAGAATAATCTCGAGTGGGATCAAAGAATTTTTCGGCCTCGTCAACCATTCCCTTAGCTACCATTTTGTCTACCCTATTAGATACAAAGGATTGCAATACAGGTATTGACACATCTACCCAAATAAAGCAACATTCATATCTCGATTCAAAGTTCGAGTCAACTAAGGTTTCAATATAAGAATTCGAGCCACCAGCGATAATCGGGAGCCGACCACGGCTATAAATAGAATCCAAAGATAACATAGTCATATCAGAGAAGTCAGCTGCCGAAAAGTCACAAAAGGGATCAATAACTCCAAGCAAGTGATGCGGTACACCACGTTGTTCTCTCTTCGTGACCTTATTTGTAACTATATCTAGCCCATCGTAAACTTGCATTTTATCAGAGTTTATAACTTCCATCGAGAAGCGGGTAGCAATGTCGATCGACAACCGAGACTTACCCGTGCCAGTAGCGCCGATCACGATCACCACCTTCTCTTTTCCGAGCTTTGGGAGATTGAAGAAAGGGTTGGAGTTTATTCTTCGAGGAGGAAGATTTATCAATGGTTGAGTGATCATCTCTTTGCTCATGAACATGGTGGACACATTCATGCTTATAAATCTAATAATTTCATCATCAAAGTATACCAAAATTAACCAATCATATGAAAAGAAAAATTGAAGAATATCAAGAGAGAGAGAGAACAAAATGCCTCACCTTTTTTGAGAGAATATAGAAATGAGTAGCAATGAATGGTTGTGAAGGCAAATTTGATATCAATCTTTATTTCCCTTCAAAGTTCTGAAACCAAAATGGATACTCATTTGGGTCAATGGGTATGCCATTTATAAGCATGATCTTCAAAAGTGGGTCAAGATCTCTCTCTCTTGATCATATTCTTTTTGTTCAAGAACTTAATTTTAATTATAAAAAAAAAACCCAATAAAATTTTTTTAAAAAGTTTTGATTTTGAAAATAAAAAATAAAATGGGTTACAAAAAATTAAAGGTTCTTGGTATGATTGATTTGATATAGATGTGGAAGGGTACTAGCCATTTGCATAAGAATATGACTTTTGGCCTCACTAACTTGGGGAATCTTGAGTTTTAAAATGGACTCGAAACCATAATGAAAGTGCTTTTACACTTTCCATCTTTGATGTGATTTGCCCAACTATCGATTTTAATAAGTTCATAAATTTTTAAAATGCAGTGAATATGAATACGAAAGTTCGTTATAAAGGTGTGAAAATCTCTCTCTAATATACGCGTTTTAGAATTGTGAAGCTGACGGAGTTATGTAACTGGTTAAAGCGGAAATATTTGGGGGCTGTTATAAATGGTATCAGAGCCAGACACTAGACAGTGTGCCAACGAGGATGCTGGCTCCCGAGGTGGATGGAGAGGGGAACGAAGCATTTTTTTTATAAGGGTGTAGAAATCTCTCTCTATTAGACATATTTTAAAACTATGAGGCTGATGACGATACGTAACGGGCTAAAATGGACAATATACGATATTTGTTTTAATCCAACGAAGAAGTCAGCCATGTGAAATTTGGACATTACGAACAATATTGGAGTATGCTCGAGGCTCGGGTCATGTTTGAGAGAAATGTTTTTAAAAAACATAGGCGAGAAAATGCGTTGAAAATAGTTTGAAAGAAATCAATGTTATAAGCTAAAAGTATAAAAGTTATATTTGGTTTCGATACGCTCGAGATCAAATAATCATGAATAAAAGTCACTTCATTCTTTTAGGGTTAGGTATACTAGTATGATTTGAAACGTACCGAACAATCGAAACTAGATATCTTTAACCCTATCGTTGTGATAAATGAGGAAATTTTTATTTCTTTCGATATACAACAATTTGTGCCTGAATATTTTTAGACGAACATTTTTTCGATACGTGACGATCTTTTCAATTCAGTTCATTTTGTGTTCTAAGAGTTTCTTAGTTCATAAATGGCCAATTATCATTGTAGTAAGTGGGATATGAAGACACCATTTGATTCCCTTCTCCAAAGATATCATTTTCACAATCCATGATATCTCTAGATTTGGTTTCACGTTATTGAAAAATCATCTATAGTTCTAAAATTATTTCACGCCCTAACGATCGTTTAAGCTGAAAAATTGATTTTTGAATTCTCGAACCTGCTACAAAACAGTGCACGATTTAGTTCATCGTGCGTGCATTAATTGCATCTCGAACATCAAAATCGACTTAGAATTGTTTCTCGAGAGAAATCAAGCTATTGTGTATGATCATTCTGATACTGTATTTGTTTTTATTTTCTTTAGTTTCGATTATTATAAGGATAAATCAGATGATTAAAACATATTCAGTATGAAAGCTAGATATCAACTGTGATGTCTTTGACCAACGATACGAAACTCTAATAATATATTTTTTAAAATTAATTATATACGTGCATAAAATTTAAAATCTTGAAGGGGCACGTGACATCCGAGTAAATAAGGGTTACAGGAATTTACCGATACCATATTTGAATGAGAGTGACCTTAAAGTTAGGATGATTTTCTTTTCCAATGACCTCCTACGAAGCATGTAAGATCCAACATTTCTTATAAAGGTGTGGAAATCTCTCCATAAGAAATGTGTTTTAAAACTTTGAGGTAAAACCCATAAATGACCATGTCGGACTAGCAGTGAGCTTAAACTGTTACAAATGGTATCAAAGTTAGACACTGGATATGTCCAGTGAGGACGTTAGGCCTAAGGGAGGTGGAGAGAGAAATGAAACATTCCTTATAAGGATGTAGAAACCTCTCCCTAACCGTTATAAGGCACGTGTCCTACGCAGATCAAACCTAGAAGATTCCATAACTTTAGATAAACGAAGAAAGTGGGAAGGATTGAGATGAAGATCTTAATCGAGTGGTTTCGATATAATATATCGTAATTGTTACCTACTTTCCTTAGGATTATCATTACCTTTTCAATCAAATCTAGATAACAAGCTTAAGAGCATTTAAATCACTTGGGGGGAAAAAAATCATATGCCAAATGATTGCAATATCAATTATTAAGCTTAATTGCATTGCCTTTCAAATCAATCATTATCCAAATAAAGTGTTAATCATAGTTTATGATTACAACCCGAGTCAAGAGGCTTGGCATGCGAGTGGTACCCACGATAAAGATAAGGGTCTTACCTCTTTCTTATCAATGAATACTTTTACGAGCAAAAAGCACTGAAGTTACGAATCGAATCGTTTTTCTTTTATTGTAGAAGAACGTGTGGAGTTTGACGTGTTCAGAAGTATAGGAGAACGTCTTTTGGCCGATATCATCACTGGTATTTGATATTGAGTTGTTCGTAACATTACTGTATCTTCCATGTTCATTGCACGTTAGATTATCCATCGTTAAATAAATGGAGTTGCTTCGTTTAATATAAACTAAAGACGATGTTGTACATTTTTTTAATTGTTAAAAGACTATATTGTAATATTAAAATTCAACATATTAAGATTTTTTTTATAAAATTTTAATTAAAATTATATTAAAATGAAAAGTATATGAATGAATTAAAACTATGCTTGAATGAGAGCGATCTTGAGAATATGATGACTAAAAAATATTTAAAATAATTAAAAGTCTCTATCTATACTAACAAGGTGCATCTTAATTTTCTGTCGAAAATTTCATAATTTTAAATATTTAAAGGAAATAAGATACAATATTAAAAAGTTTAAAAATAAAAATAAATTAAATCATAAAATGGTTTGATTTGGTTCTCAATCATTTTAAAATTGGTGATTTTAATTATTAATTGCTAAAGCTTAATATTTTATAAATACATATTAAAATATTATTGGATATCTTTAAATCAAATCTCACTTGTTTCAAATCCAAATGAAAAATATTATTTAAATTTTAGGAATAAAAAACACTGAATGGAATATTTGAGTTAATTAAAATATTGTTTATTTCTAGATATATTTGAATGACATTTTTCTTTTTAAAGATATGTTATATTATGTTTCATTTAAATATAAATATATATATACATACATTATATTATATGCTGAGGAATTTGTTCGAGGTAAATAATGTCACGGCCATATGTGAGTGGTGGTGATATGAGTGTTACCCATTAGGTCATGTTAAGGGTCGAGAAAAAAGTATCACAATGAAACTAAGGAAGATGCACCGCCTAACGCACCAATAAGATTAGAAGCAATAGTGTTAATTACAAAATCCAACGGTGAAAAATAGAGCATTCGAGTATAATCCCGAAAGTAGGGTTTGTATCGAGATTTTTGGTGAGCTCTATACGAGGTCTGGGGCAAGTCGATTTATGACCTTATTTTTCCAAGAACGGACTAAGAGAGTACATAGCCCACCACTATCAGGGCCCATAAACCAAATGAATCACTCCACAACACACCGTGTTGTGGCATAGATGTACATTGCAAATGACATGAGCGAGTATGACGATTTGTGCAACTTCTCATATGATCGGATATTTGAACATAGAGTTGGATTCGTGACGGTATGCACAAATGAGTAGGCAAGGGTAGAAGAGTCATCGAGCATGATAATTTTAGATCGATGTTCTCGAGAATGTTATGCTAATTGGTATATTAAATCATGCCTGTCCGGGTAAACATTCTTAAAATTTTTTGCACTTCGGGTCGGGTCCGGTCGGGTCACACATACCATTGTCGTCTGAAGGGTATTTTTGTCATTTCATGAATAGTCTCGGCGGTGGTGAGCGGCGGAGAAAGACGCTTCTCAATCCCATTTGAAAGAGAGTATCGAATCCTTCTCTCGGTTGCTCTTGCAATTTCTAACGCTCTGTTTGTTCCTCCTTTTCGAAGCCTTGGATTCGATTTTGCCTTACTGTTCTGATCTCCTCATCTTCACCTTTTGCCGATTCTCCCTTTCCGTCTCCGAACAAGATTTTCAATCCCATCCACGGGGCAGAAGCACGAGTAGAGCTTCGATCAGATTCTCTGTTTTCCACTCCAATCATGGCGTCTACTGATGTTCTTAAACGACAAGAGAATCGCTTTACATTTTCCTCTGTCAGTGATCCACTCAAAGGTACTTCTCTTTTGTTAATCATATCTGCTTATTGATAAAGGATCCGATATGTAGATTTAGTTAGACCCGGAATGATTTTTCCTGTTTCAGTTATATGATTTTGACATTTTCTTTGGGATTTATATTTCTCTCAGTCGTCTTATTGAGTTAATTTCCCAGGTGATATGGATTCTCGGGGTATGTCAATCGAGAAGAAGATAGAATTTCTGGAGAGCTTGACAGGGAAGGTGAGGGTGTTTGGAAGTGTTGCAAATGTTCTTCTTAGGCCATAATGATTTCCATCAGAACTGTTCTGTGAGCTGTTTACTTGTATTGATTATAGCTTTGTTAATGCGACATGATGCTTTTGCAATGTGCTTGGGATGAAATAGAAGTGCACTTCTTAATTGGGGATATTATGGATATCAATCTAAGTGTTTGTTTTTTTTTGTGTTGTATGCTAATGTGATTGGCTCCATTTTAAGGGAAAACTAGTAACTTCTCCTGGTCATTTTCTCAATGGTTACCTTTTCAATTTTATTTGGAGACGTCTTCGTGTGGCAAGGTTGTCAAGTAGTTGTTTTCTGTTCTCTTATTTGAAGTTGGAATTCCATCGAAACTATTCATCTCGATGCTTAAATGTGCTAACTAGTGATACCAGTGACAACTCTCTTATTATATGAGGTAAAAAAGTGCATAACGTTTGTATTATTTGCTGGTGTTCATATTATTATCACCTCCCAAAAGCTTATTAAAATGCTCCTGTTTAAGAAAGCTAACTTTTCCCCCCTATGATAAATAAATACTGTAGTTTCCTATTTAATTTTTGCTAGTCTTTGTCCACGGCAACTCACTTTTTTTGTTAACTTCTAAACTTTTTTTTTCCTTACTCTTTTCAGGTTACTAATAGGAAGACTTGTAGATGGTTAAATGATCGTCTTTTGATGGAGCTTGTTCCTCTTTTGAATGCTGAAGAAATTAGAGGCTTGTTTGCTCCACCACCTTGGGGTGTGATACGTATAAAGACTTTGTCCTTTTCATAATTATACAAGCTGTGATTAGAGTTATTTCTGAATAATATAAATGCTAGATGTTTCAGAAGGTAGAGCCTTCTTTTGTTCATCACCTTGTGTTATGTTATATGCTTTAGGATTTGAGGTAAGACATCAAAGTGGCTGTTCTTTTGATAGCCCCTAAAGAGTCTACACGAGAGAAGGCACGTGGGAAAGAGAGTCGAGATTGATTTTGTAATTAGTTGGTTGGGGATGTAATTGTTTGTGGGGGCTGAAGACTTAGGCGAGGGAGGACTACTTGGGGAAAGGAGGGAGATGTAAGAGATACATTTTTTGGATGGTCTTTAATTTTGGTGTCCTTGGGAGCGAGGGGAAGCTTTATAATTCTTCGCAACTCGTGTTAAGACAGGAGAATTCAAAAATTCCTCCTCTCTGAAAAGACCACCAGAACCTTTCTAACACCTTTTTTTAATAGGAATTAGAAAACATATCATTGATACGATGAAATGTATACCGAGAAGGAAAAAACCTATAAAAAATTATTACAAGAGACAAAAAAATCCTACCGCACACGTATACTTTATGAATGTTGAAGATATTATTATGTGTATTAGTGATCTAGACTATGATATGTGGGGTATTTTAGTTTTTATTTCTTTACGTAGAACGATGTTTGAGATGATTGGATACTGTAAAGTGATAGAGACTATGATATATAAACCTAAGAGTTCTCAGTAAATTTCCAACTTAGCACCTGTTAGAAGTAGTAGCTATTTTGAATTGTTTAATAATGCAAGTGTTTCATTTGCCAAGTCATATCTAGTGCCTTTACAATTAATTCCTTGAGGGAAGGGCTATATCTTCTCATCTCGTCTATGCTAACTTTTATCGATCCCTTTACTCGAGCCTAGAAATTCCTCACCCTGGTGTAAGGATTCATCATGGTTTGAGGTTACTTTGCAGGTGACGATGTACGGCCCACTACATTCTCCATGACTAATGCAGGAGACTGGGACAAATTTAGGAGTATTGACATGGATAAAGAGGTCTTTGTACTTTTCACTTTATTGTTACCCTTTTTTATTTTTGTGAACCTCAGTACAGCTGAATGTTTCGGAAATTAAAGAACGGTAAAGCAGATTCCTAATCTAAGAACATAATCCAATATGTAAGTTTCTTGTTACGCTAAGTTCATTGTAGTCTTGGAGAACTCATCCATTAAGAGAAAGGGTCATATTGATGCAGACAAAGTGGCTTTCTTGAATGCCTGGCGCAGAATTGAGTGTCAAACGAGAGAGGCACTTCGCCGTAGTTTTCTTCCAGAGCTTTTCGAAGCTTTTGAGGTATGTATGTGTAGAAAAAGTCTCAAGCTTTTTTTTTTTTTTCCTGCATTTACTGGATGATTAATATGGTAGGTTAAGCTTTAAAACATTGTTTTTACATGATCGCGAATCTGAATGTTTGTTGAAGAGTGGCAACTAGCAAGGCATCAATCAAGTTAACTTATAATTTGGTAATAAGTTTCTTGAATTTTTGTTTTTCAGAATAGCATAAGATCATTCGTTTCGGACGGTAGTAAAGAAGATGTCCTAACGTTGCGGGTTCGAGACCCATTCCACAGATTATTGCTACATGGAGTTTGTGAGGTATTTCCTCCGGGTTTAAGTTTAAGGAAATAAGCATGCTCAACCATGGGATCAGAAATATACTTCATAGTTCGTACAACCGGATTCACTGTAACTTATCCGAAAAAATAAAAGAGTTACATCTATACGTTAAAGGACATTAATATCGAAATTTTTATAGGTTGAAATACCATTTTAGTCTATGTACTCTGAGTTTCATTTCATTTTAGTCTCGTTACTTTCAAATATCTTAATTTAGGTCCTACCCCTAATAAATCTTTAAACTTGTCCCTATGTACTCTGAGACAACACTCTCGACTAAAAGAGGTCAGAGGTTTGAATCCTCTAAGTCGTTGTACTATTTTGTACATTTAGTTTGAATAAGCTAAATATTTGGCTGAATCATTTTGACATCATGCAAATTGTTTTCTTGGTAGTTCTACAATTTGGACTCTATGATGGTTCCCGAGTTGAAAAACGGAAGCTCTACGAAGATGACTCGGGTAACAAGGAAGAAGAAGGCCTTGGTTGAGGTCCCAAAAATTACTCAGACCCATTTTCTAAAAATGTCCAAAGAAGGAACATGGTAATTTCGATTCATTAGGTGAAGAAACTCGATAGCTATAAATTAATGCTCGTTGCAATAATATCGAAGGTGTAGGTAGTGTAGAGTTGCTCAAACCCTGCTGCTGGCACCAATTGTACCATTAGTATCATTTGAATAGATAAAATGCCTTGTTTCCTATTCAAAAACTGCCTTCCTTCTCTTAGTTCGGTTCGACCAAGTATTATTATGGCGTTGATCGATAAGTGTGGCTGAAATTGTGGGCAAAGATTGTGGATTGATCTACTATGAGCATGAATTAATGTAGATGAGATGACTTTTTAATCATAAAGTTCTGCTCAAAATTACATTTAGTACTCAAGCATGTGAATAAATTATGCAAAAATATCTTTGAACGTTGGAATGAATCTCAATAATGATTTTAAGCTTTGAATTTTTATGTATATTTTACTTTTAAACAATGCTCAAAGAATATTCCTCTCCTTCCAACTTTGTCCTACAAAAATATATTATAAAAATTAGCATATCTATTGTTATAAAAAAAAAAAAAAAAAAAAAAAAAAAAAAAAAATTAGGTGGGAATGATATGATTTAGAATTATATAGGAATTTTTTTTTTTTTTTTTGGAATTTTTGTGAAAAAATTGATTTAGTTCATAATAAGCTCTTTGGTTGGGTCTCGACTATCTAACCCAACACATATAGTTTGAGTTGGGTTAGATTTCTTTTTTTGTTCATGGACTCGAACTTTGTGGTTGGGTCCGGACTATCTAACCCAAAAAAACATATAGTTTGAGTTGAGTTAGATTTCTTTTTTTGTTCATGGCTCGAACTTTATGGTTGGGTCTGGACTATCTAACCCAAAACATATGATTTGAGTTGGGTTACAACAAAAAAAATTGGTTTAGTTCATAGGCTCGAATTGTGGTCGGGTCTAGATATGATTTAGTTCATAGGCTCGAAATTTATGGTCGGGTCTTGGTTAACTTAGCCAATCTATAAAATATGGTTAGGTCTTGAGTTAATTTATGGTCGGGGTCTTGGGTTAAATTAGCCAATCTATCAAATATGTTCTACAATTAATTATTATAAAAATTAAGAATATTTGATATACGAGGAAAATAAGTATCCCTTTTAAATAATAAAAAAACGACCCAAATAAATAATTCAAATGAGAATTGACAAATGAAGATTTGTGTGTTTTTTAAAATTTTCGTAAGCAGTGACGGAATGGAGGCGGCTCTCGACTTTCTTCCTCGTTCGTCTTCGCCTTCATTAACTCTTCTCTCTGCAACAATCACAGTTCTCACTCTTCTTCTCTCCCTTCCTCCACAATGCCGAAGAAACCTGTCAAGTACTTCGTGGTATTTCACCTTAACCATCTCTTTCTCTCATTCCTATTCTGACTGAGAACTGATTTTCGTTTTTGTAATCAAACAGGTTGATGCGTTCACTGACACTCCCTTCAAGGGAAATCCGGCGGCTGTTTGTCTATTAGAGGAAGAAAAAGATGATAAATGGCTGCAGGATTTGGCCGCTGAGTTCAATATCTCAGAGACGAGTTATTTGGTTCGCATAAACGAGGAAGAAGAAACCGATGGTTCGCTCAAGCCGCCCAAGTTTGGCCTCAGATGGTTCACTCCTGTTACTGAGGTTTTTCTTTTCCCCTTTCGTTTCAATGTCGACTGTTTTGAACAATTGCTCTGATTTTGTTTGATTGAAGTTATGAAACAAAAAATTGCGTCTGCTGCTTTCGTTTTAGATGGAAATTGACCTTGACGCTTCGAGTATTGTGAAAATTAGAGAAAAATACATCTAGAACTGAAAACTGATTTGAATTGCTATTTGTAGCAGCAATCATATTTTTATTTTTTTACCAAGTAATTGCTTTCTGATGAAGACCATATCCATTTCAAAGGGATAAAATGGGGAAAAAATTGGCAGGTTCAATTATAAGTTTGATGAGGTTTGTGAATTTAATCCCTGTATTGAAGATTTTTTTAACATTTGAAGTTCCATTCATTTAGTCTTTATACTGTAGGAGGATTTTGATAGGCCCCTTGAACTTTTACTTTTATTTGATTGGTTCTCTGTCTGAATTTTGTCGTTCATGTGACCAATTGCTTGAACCTATTAGATAACTGATGGAGTTAGTAATGGCTTAAACCCTACTAGATAACTTTGTACAAAGACTAAATAAACATAACTCTAAAAGTTCATGATTAAACTTGTAATTTAACAAATCTAATATTCTTAAATTCTTTCCTTATTGTATAATCTATTTCTCCTTTCGTTGGATTATACAAAAATTGATGGGATGCGGCCATTATCTTAACATTAGTTTCTATTTTATCACGCAGCAAATACTAATTGCTTTACTCTTTGTTTTGTTCATGGTGTTTTTTTTTTTTTTTTTGGTCTGCATAGTTCAATGAAGGTAATATTATTCTTTTGTTGCTGTAAATCTTGTTGATTAGGCATCTTTTTCCAGGTTGACCTCTGTGGTCATGCAACATTGGCGGCTGCACACACACTCTTCTCAACTGGTTTAGTAAATTCAGACATTATTGAGTTTTCAACGCTTTCAGGAAAACTAACTGCTAAAAGGGTTCCGGAGGTCAAGCCAATTGGGGTTTCCAATGTCCATAACGGTGAAGCACATGAGAGTTACTTTATTGAATTGGATTTTCCAGCGATCTCGTCGATTGAAGTTGATTCTGCTGATGTTTCTTCAGTCTCCAAAGCATTGAATGTTGCTTCTATGATTGACATAAGGATGACTGTCTCAAAGAATTTGGATAATATCTTGGTAAGCCCTCCAATTGGTTTGATTTTCGATTGTCCTTGATTTTCTGCCATCAACTCTATTTAACTTGAACCATTTAACTTATGCAATATTGCAATATTTTGCAGGTTGTTCTTCCTTCAGAAAAAGAAGTAATAGATTTTGAACCTAACTTTGATGAGATACGAAAGTGTCCAGGAACTGGGGTAATCATAACTGGAGCACCCCTTGGTGATTCAAAGTTTGATTTTTATAGCCGATTCTTCTGCCCCAAATATGGGATCAACGAGGTATTAAATCTTCAATCTTCCCCGATGTTATAATGGTTTAGAGTGTAGAAATTGTGAAGGAAATACATGACATTAGCCATGCTAATCCTCTCTTATTATGCGCAAAATTGAAGTCTTGGAATCTGAAATGCAAATAATGATGTTTTCCATGTTGTTTGGCGGCTTAGAAGTGGGTTGGATTACGAAACTCTTTATAGATTACGTCTTATTATGCCTGTGTTGCATGTTCAGGACCCTGTATGTGGTAGTGCACATTGTTCCTTGGCAGTCTATTGGGCCAAAAAGTTGGGAAAATCTGATTTTGTGGCTTATATGGTACTCTCTCTTTCTCTGCCCTCTCTCTCTCTCTCTCTCTCTCTCTCTCTCTCTCTCTCTCTCTATAGCCAGTTCAGTTCAGTTAAATTTTCTTTTGTTCTTTGTTTATGGGTAGGCATCACCTAGAAGTGGAATATTGAATATCCATCTAGACGAGCAGAAAAAGAGAGTTCTGTTGCGAGGGAAAGCTATTACTATCATGGAAGGTATTGTTTTAGTTTGAAGCTTTTGGGTGTTAGACATACCACCATCGTTATGTCTTTCCTTTCTAAGAACAACTTCTACTAGCCTTTGAATTTGGATGATGTTTTCTTTAGCCCTTCCTCAAATTTAAAATGAACTCCCACCTAGACTTGGAATTTTGAGTTGTGATTGTTTATGTAAGAACTCCCCTCTTTTGAAATAAGACAATCTAAGCTGCTTTCAAATGACTTATATCGGAGAAAACTAGAGAAAACCGACTAACCTGATATTATTTATTGGTATTTTCTGTTAGCATTATCATTTGTACTCGAGGTCTTTACTTTTATTGGATAAACATGATAGACATAGGATGTGTTAATACACGGATCTCATTGTTAGGGTCGAAAAATGCAATCAAATAGAGCTCTAAAAAGAATTCTTATTTGGGTCGGAAAATACAATCTAATAGAACTCTAAAAAAAATTCTTATTTTGAGAAGAAGTGCATTATATACCTCAGGGTGAGATATATTTGAATATATAATATATTAAAATATAAAATTTTATTTAAATCATATTTTTGTATGAATTTATAATTCAAATATATATTTTTTAATACACACTAATTCTTTTAAAATTTAATGTAGGTATACTAATTATATTTGTATCTTTTATATTTAATATATCTAATATTTGAAATATTAATTTCAACATTTCTATATTTAAATATTAATTTGAATAATTTAATTTTTTTAGACTCCACCCAATTTAATTATTCATTCCTGTGGTAAATTTTTTAAACTCAAATAATATTTATTAAATAATAAACCATAATAAACTCAATTCAATCTCACCAGGTTGGGTTGGGTTATTTGTTTATTCAATTTTTTGATTTAATAAGAGTAAAATAATAGTTTGAAAAACATCTATTTATTTATTTTCAAACATTTAATTAAAATTTACAGATTTAGTTTGAATATACATTTTGAAAAATTACAAAATTATGAAATTGAATAAAAATAAAAATTATATCATAATAAAAAATTTACCATTTAAAATTAACAAAAAAATTCAAATCGGTTCAGTTCAACTTAATTCAACTCAGTCGGTAAAAATTTTCATTTATTTAAACTTAATCCAATAAAATTTTCATTTATTTAAATTCATTTTTTTTAATGTTATTTTTCATTGTAATGTTTATAGTTTTAAAATATTTATTTTGGTCTCTATGGATTCCATTTTTATTTATGTTAGTCCATAATCTATTTTAATCTATGTAATTTAAAAAAGAAAAATTACCATTATATTCTATTAATCAAATTTGAACATATATTTTATTTGCAATAAATTTATAGTTAATGGTAAGAAATTTAGTGAATAAAATGTTATTTTAATATTCTTAGTGAAAAAAAAATGAAAATGAAAGAAAGCGGTAACTTTTTAGAAGTGAAGTAATATGCTTCATAAATTATAAGGATTTAAACGAACCAAAGAATAAGGACCAAAATACATATTATATGTTTTTTTTTAAGGTAGTGAAAAAAATATATATTATATTTTAATATCCACAAATACACCAAAAAATGATTGAAATAAAGAGAACTTTTAGAATATCATGTAAAATGGCATAGGTTGTGAAAATGCCTTTCTTAATTAAATATAAATTAATAAAAAAAAATACTCTTAAATATGAAAAATATTATAATTATTTGTTTAAGATTAAAATATATATATATATATATATTAATATTTCCTCTTAAGAGTATCTTTGAATTTTTAAAGTATTTAAAAAAAAACTTAAAAGGTCAAAAGTTTCATCAACTAATGACGGATTTTGTTATTCTGCAAAAATAAATTTCTTTTTTGATCCATGTACTTTTAGTTACCGTCCTTTTGATTTTTACAATTTCAAAATATTTATTTTTGTTTCTGTATTTTTTTTTTATTATTATTTTAGTCTATATATTTTCCAAATATCTATCTTGATCTATGTAATTTGCTTTTTTTATATAAATTTGTGTACGTTTTGAATGGAGATTTCATTCTAAAATTCGAGTGAAAAAAATGAAAATAATACACGAACAAGAACAAATGCTTTAAAAATAAAAAGACGAACAAAAGTAAAAGGAATAAAAAAAAAAATAAGTAGAAAAATAAATAATTATAAAAAACGATTCTGTTTATATAATAGTAAGAATATTTTTTTTAAAAAAAAAAAAAAATTAAGTGATATTTTTTAACCTTAAAAAAAATATTGAGATTTTTTTTTTTTGGGCGTCAAATTAAATGGATTATTTTTTATAAAAAAAATTTAAGTAATATTAAGATTTTTTTTTTTTTTTTTTTTTCCTTAAATGAATATTTCTACTCAATAAATAGACGATTAAGGAGATATAATATAAGAACAAAAAACTTCTTCTTGTCTCCCTATGGCTGCTAAACAAGCCATCAAATATTTTGTGGTATTTTACCTTACCGTCTCTTTCTCTCGTGTGGATTCTGAATAAGAATTGATCTTTGAGCTTTGTAATTAAACAGGTTGATGCGTTCACTGATTCTCCTTTTAAGGGAAATCCAGCAGCGGTTTGTATATTAGAGGAGGAAAAAGAAGATGAATGGATGCAAGCTTTGGCAGCTGAGTTCAATATCTCAATAACGTGCTATTTGATTCGCATAAACCAGAAAGAACAAACCAATGATTCACTGAAGCCCTCCAAGTTTAGCCTCAGATGGTTCTCTCCAATCACTCAGGTTTTCCTTTTCCTCTTTCGTTTCACTATCAACTATTTTTTAACGTAATGCTCTAAGTACTGATTACACAAGTTTTTCCAGATTGAGATGTGTGGTCATGCCACACTAGCAGCAGCACATGCACTCTTCTCATATGGTTTAGTAAATTCAGACACTATCGAGTTTTCAACGCTTTCGGGAAATCTAACCACTAAAAGGGTTCCAGAGGTCAAGCCACTTCGAGTTCCAAACGTTCATAAGGATGAAGCACACGAAAGTTACCTTATTGAATTCGAATTTCCAACTATTCCGCCGATTGAAGTCGATTCTACTAATGCTTCTATAATCTCCAAAGCATTGAGTGTTGATTCTATGATCGACATAAAGATGATTGTCTCAAAGAATTTCGATAATTTCTTGGTGAAGTGCTTCATATTGCTCATCCCCATCTCAATATCTACTTCATAATACACAACCAGAACAATCAGTACTTATACAACATTTTGCAGGTTGTTCTTCCTTCAGCAAAAGATGTAATAGATTTTGAACCAAACTTTGATGAGATAAAGAAGTGTCCCGGAAGTGGGATAATCATAACTGGAGCACCCTCTCCCTCGGCTGAGTCAAAATTTGATTTTTATACACGTATGTTCTGCCCAAAATCTGGGATCAATGAGGTATTAACTCTTCAAACTCTTCAAATTCTTGTGTCGGTTGAGAATTGTTTGGAGGGAGTCCACGTTGACTAATTTAGGAAATGATTATGAGTTTATAAGGAATACATCTTCATTGGTATGAAACTTTTTGGGAAGCCCAAAAGCAAAGCTACGAGAGCTTATACTCAAAATGGACAATATCATACTATTGTGGAGGGTCGTGATTCCTAACAATGCCCCAAGACACCTCAAACGCTACCACGTTCTTATATACCGTGTGTTGCGTGTCCAGGAAGCTGTATGTGGTAGGGCTCATTGTGCTTTGGCAGTCTACTGGGCCAAAAAGTTGGGAAAATCTGATTTTGTGGCATATATGGTACTCTCTCTGATTTTGTGGCTTATATGGTACTCTCTCTCTCTCTCTCTCTCTAGCCAGTTCATTTAACTGTTCTTTCGTTCTTTCTGTATGGCTAGGCATCACCTAGAAGTGGAATACTGAACGTCCATCTAGACGAGCAGAAAGAGAGCGTTCTGCTGCGAGGGAAAGCTATTACTATCACAGAAGGCGTTGTTTTAGTTTAAAACTTTGGTGTTAGGCACCATTGTTCTATCTGTTCTTTCTACGAAGAACGTTAAACTCTAAATAAATATTCTCTTGCACCAATCTACTCTTTCTAGCCTTCGAATTTGGGGGCTTTAAAAACTATTTAACTTACTATAGACTAGAATAACTATGATTCTCCGTCCTATTCAAAGTACGTTAAATGGATATCTCTACATGCAACATAGTCCATGAATGATAGAACCTATATCAAAAATGAATTTAATTGAACTCGATAGAATGTAACGAACCGAGCCGAACTGAACCCAATTTTATGAATTAGTTTAGATTGGATTCACAACCTAGCAAAAGTTAGCTTGAGTTATAAAGATTTACAACAAAAACGATTAGAATAGGTTCGAATGAAGAACTCTTACTTGTAACTTCATTCCATCGATTCCCGAACTAGAAACTCTACTGCTTCGACCTGCTTTATTAGTTAAAAGTACCACAGGCATCAAAATGTCAATAACAGGAACAAGCCCAGCCAAACAGCTAAAGTTTGTATTAAGAAACTAAAGCAACCATAATCTTGAAAGATAAACAGAGTGGTTAACCAAAAAAAAATGAGTAACGCTGCAAGTTAAAAGAGAACAAGAGATCGTTTCTATATATATACTTCTATAAGTTTCTTGATCAAAATTTCTTCTGGATTTCTTCATTCAGAAAGGTTATCAGCCCTTTTCAATTCCACAATCAGGCATCATTCAAATTTGAGTTCTTTCCTCGTCGGCAGAATCCCGGAAGGGAATTTCTTTTCCAAACTATCGAACCAAATTGTCGAGCCGATGAATCAGACGAACTTGGTAAGTAGGATTCAAGATGAATGTAAAACAGCACTCTGAACTAAGAAAGAGTCCATTTGCAGTGTTAAGATTACTAATATAACATCTCATTCATGTTGGCTTCAGACATCTTTTCTAAGTCTTCTTGGGACAACAAGGTCTTTCTACCACTGCTCCCTGCCTTATCATAGGGTTGTGCCATCTTCCTAAGGAACTGCACCCACAGATTTTGTTTCGATTCGATTATTTTTTCGTTAATGTAGAAACTGAAAATGCTCAGACATTCTTAATCATTTGGAAGCTAAGATCTTATAGAAGATGCATTTAAGATAATTAACCCAAACTTTGCTTCCAACTGCGAGCTCAAAATGCCAAAAATTTGGCAACTCAAATTATTCAGCATCCTTAGAACACGAATGAATTGATTTGAATGCCAAACATTTGTAGATGTGTATGATAGAAAATTTGTCAATATCTAGGACAAGGACGGTAACGAATAACGAACCTCCCGTGCTATGTGCAGTGCCATGTCTGTGCTCAAATTCAAGTGTGCATCACGTAAATGTGACAATATCCATCCAGGCAATTTAGAGCGCTTGTCATGACGGCTATACCTGCACAACGGTAAAAAAAAAAGATAAAATCTTGCAAAGACCAAAAAAAATCACAGTTTCAAGACATTTTTTTTCAATATATTTTGTACTAATAAATTGCAAATATCATGGTATTTTTTGAACACCTTCCAAATCCATGTGGTTTACAGTTATCTTAAAAATCGATGATTGTTTCTTCAGCATTCTGTATAATTATTTTATTTATAAATTATCATTATAGATAGCTTTATTTATTCATGTACCAACGTCATTCATATGATATCCTCTATTGCACTTTACCTCACATGGTTTACAACTTGGAAAGTTAAAATGATGCTGTACAGTTGAATCAGTATGAACAAACTCGTACATTTAATTAAGATCCATGCGAACCAATGAATCAGTAACTTGTGATTTGTGAACTCTTGGAGTAATAACTGAAAATATGTTCTGTAAACGAGGAATTAATTGAAACTAGCTATGAAGTAAAAATCAAACCTTTTATCAGCAAATATCATCATCCCGTAGTCAGCCTTCGACCGGATAACTCGACCAACACATTGCGCAGCTTGTCTCTGCTCAAATTGTCAGAACCAATTATTTCCACCATACACCAAAAAGAGCTTCAACGGATAGTTAGAAGAGTAAGTTTCCCATACCAAAGCATCAAAAGTTAAAAAATCCCCTTCCTTAATTTGAAATGTCTCGCGTAAATACTCCAGCCGAGCAAGCAAAATTCTGAAAACAAAATCATTATATACACAGTCAGAAATAACCAAGTCGAAACAAAAAGGACCACGCCATTATCCTCGCCCCAGGACAGCCTACCCACCCAAAAAGAAAGGAATACACTCAATTTTCAATTAAAAAAAATTCATGTGCACACAAGATTCTGTTCTTGTAAGGATAAAAAACCATGGTCTTGATAAATCTAAATTTAGAAACAGAAAAATGCTTTACATTGATTAATCATATTTTTGCCCCACAAGCTTCTCATTAGAAAGTCACAAGATGAAACTCACTTGCTTAATGTGTACTGGAAAGGAACACCAAACATTATCACCAATCGTCCATAATGTCGATCAAAATCTATACCTTCGGCAACCTTCCCCCTGCATAAACATAGATCAATTCCAAATTACATTTGATCACTCCTCTTAATCTCCATCTCTGTGAAGTTATTTAAAAGCTTTTTTCCCGAAGGAATCCAATAATTTTAGAGATGGTATGAAATCACCAAAAGGGGAGGATAGTCTCCCAAGCAAGAAAGATTACAAAAAAATTATTCCATTTGGTACAAAGATCACATAAACCATAGATATTAAGCGGAAAAGAAATTTGCACGAAGAAAGGCCAACAAAAATTACATCAAATATCTATGGTTTTTTTTATACCATTGAAGAATCTATTGTTTTATTTTATATAACCAAAACACCCAAAAAAAATATCTAACAATTGTAGCCGGAACATCTTCATTTCTTTTTTAAACGGTGTCCAAGCAAAATGCTATCAAAAAGTTATATTGACAATGAAGAAAATAAATCATCAGTCTACACAGAACCTCTATTTAGCTATCTCTTCTCGATTCCCTTTCTTCTCCCAGCTTAGGAAATATTATGACATGTTTTGTAGAGGGCTCAAAAATTTGTTTTTGAGAGGAATGTGGGGGTGGGGGTTCTCCCCTATGTGCTTTGTTTCCACGTCTATACCACCTTTCAGATATGAAGTAACATTTGGTGACTTATCCTGTCTTCCTCAAATTCCTCCTTTTCACTTTCTTTAGGCTTTTGTCGTCCTCTTTTTGATAAGAGAGAGGACGAAAGCAATGGCCTTTTTTCTATCCTTCGTGACCTATATGTGTGCGTTTGGGGAAGGACTTTAGAGTTTGGACTCCTAATCGTTTTGGGGAATTCTTATGCCATTCGTTTTTTAACACTTTATGAAACTCCTCTCCCTCATATTGCCTTGGCTTTCTCCTCTCTTTGGAAGATTAAAATTCGCAATGTCAAATTCACTACGTATCGGGTTTTACATAGGAAAGTCAATACCTTGGACCGAACTCCCTTTAAGGGCTTTCCCTCAAGGTTTTAGAACACGTCTACTAGGGAGAGGTTTCCACACCCTTATAAGAAATGCTTCATTCCCCTATCCAACCGATGTGGGATCTCACCGTTGTACTTGTATGAAAGGGATAAGACAACCCCCTTTAACCACACTATTCTGGTAACTAAAAAACAAAAGGAAAAAATAGGGGGAGCATTGACAGAGGAATAGGATACCTGGCTACGGAAAAAAATACAGCACCTCTCCCACAATCACAAGCCTTGCGGTAATTGTCAAGAGCCAGGGTAGTCTCCACCACATCTTGGGTCTCAATGAACACAAGTTTATGCTGCATTATTTCCTGAGGAAATGAGTTCAACCGTTTAGTTACGATCGGGGTGGATCATGTTAAGACTAATTCCCACTAAAAAGCTGTTACCAAGCCAAACATGAGTAATCGTCACCTTTAGTATGCCAGTTTCATTCCAACTATTTACAATCCCATCCATATATGAGTAACTGACGAAGAAACATACTATCCCATCAGGAACTGCTGAAACCATCTCGAGCAAGAGCCTACCGTAATTCCTTACCACACCAAGATCGCTTCTCATATCAAATTTAGTACTTACTGGAAGTTGGTCGCTATTGCAACAAAACAAACTATGTTCAGCATAGAAGATCCTACGTTTTACTAAAGAAGAATAATAATCAAACTTTAATAATAATATATAGAACAAATGGGTAATGTATTTCAACAGAACCACACACCTGCCACGAGTGAGAACCATTGGACATATGCAGTCTCTGGTCAGGGACATTGTAAAACTTCTGCTAACAACAGGATTAAAATTGAGCAAACGAGGGTAGAGATCAATTGGGCTCAGAGTACCAGATGTAATCACAACTGATTGAAATCGTTCAAACACAGGCTTAATAGCAAGTGAGGCATCATGACAGCTAAGCTGAGGAGAAAATAAGGAACATTTAATAAATAATTTAGTTTAAACAATGGACATAATTACTGAAAAAAAACTATAAAGTTCAATTTTAGATTTCATTCAATGGAAACATGCATGAGCTAGGGGCTATTCAACTAGAGAACAAAGATAGATGCTTACTTCTTTAGGATTTCTTTTTACTTTTTTTTCTTTATTTTGGATAGGAAACAATTTCATTGATTAAATAGAAGGTGCAAAAGGAGAGCTCATCCTTGGAGTTACCAAAAAACTTCTCCAACGGGATAAAAGTGGAAGAAAAAAAAAAGGAGAAGGCTCAAGCAATTCCCCCGAGGATCGTTCCTTGTTTTGAATGATTCTATGATTTTCTTTTTCCTCTCTTTTTTTCTTTTTTATTAGTACTTCTTCTGGAAAGTCTCGATATTGAAATAGGAGAAGAAGAGAGAGCATCCAGCCCAGAGAAAAAGAGTTGCAAAAGTTGTGTGTATTCTCCTAATATATGAAGCATCCGCACTTTAAGATCAGAACCGTATTTAGAGACAAAAATCATGTACCAATCTGTGAAGGGGTCCAACTTAAACACCTCTCCACCATCAAGGGATCATCTAAACTTAAGATCAAAACTTTTAGCATCCAAATTCCATACTACAAAAGGTATTCAAGAAGTACACACACACACACACATATATATGAGAATTAAGGCAGATATAAACTAACCTGCAGTACAGGGTCAGGAATATGCGGCATTCTCTCATCAACAGGCTCAATTATAATTGAGAAACCTCGTGCATATGTCCCAACGAGTGTTGCAAAGTCGCATATGGTCTGTACGTGCAAGAACTCATCAGTGTCGGTAATTTCAAGTGTCAGCATGAGGGAGTAGAGACGATCATAACAAAACTTCAGGGTTTTTTGGTCAATTCCAGCCTGAGAACCAATAGAGCTAACAAAAGTTACAATCCCTTCCTTCTCAACATTTTCAGTGTCCAAACGTCCTTCAAGATACTGAACCAATCTCCGCAACACATGTATAAAGTGTTCAGCTCGCCGTATATTTCCTGGCACGGCCTCCTTCAAAATATCATCTGGAAGAGCAGGGTTAGAGAGCCACGTATCCGAAACTGCATAACAAAATTAAAGAAAGTTAGGATATTATCCCAGGAAAAGATCATCCAAAAAAAAATCATGCAATCTTGTTACACAAATACAATAATGTAAAACATACTAGGTAGGTTTCCTCTTTGTGCCAAACCATCTACCAGCCTGTTATATTCCGCACGCAGTCTACCTGCATCAGTTTCCTTAAACCTTCCTACCATATCAAGGAAAATACTGATTAAATTTCAATTCAAAAGTAACAGAAACACCTAAACACCCAGACATTAATTTCTCAATAAGAACATTAAAAACAAATGAACCATGGCCTTTCTAGATATGGCATGAGATTAAGAGAAAGCAACTTAGTATCTGATTATACCTCTCAATCTCCTGACGCATCTTATTGAGATTTCTTCTGGCACCTTCAATAGTCTGCCTCCTCACACTAACACTAAGGGCTTCGATACACACGTTATCAATATTGTGCGCCTCATCAAACACTACAACAGATTCTCGCTGCATTTCCTTGGATATAATGCTAGCTACTTTGGGATCAAGCAAGTATTGATAACTATATACTACCACATTTGCAAACTGTACCATATGCCGTGCCAAGAAGTAAGGACACCAACCCTTCTTTGTCCCAAAAGCTCTCAGATCCTATAAATTCAGCGAGGAAATTGCATGAATTAACTAGTCAAGGCATAAATGATTTTCATCTATAGAAATGAATATTAGAGGAATTTTGTCAATATAACCTAGTACATATAAATGATTTAAGAAACAATTCGTCTTTACACTATAAAGGTAAAAGACTGCGTAAGTGTTTAATTACTTAGTATCTGCTACACAATTTAGGCCACCGTTGGGGATTAGGGAAAAAAAAAGATTGGGAATTCTAAATTTCGTGAAAGTCATAATCTCAATTCAACCAGTACCTGCAGCGTATAAACCCCCGGCGGCAACACCGCACTGGAACCCGCCTTTTCATACTGCTCAAAGAATTCACAAGTGGGCACATTGGGATTCTCGGCCGCCATGGCCCTAACCCAACTCGCCGTCAGCTTGCGGCAACCAGCATCGACAGAATCCCGATTCTCCGAAGCCAAAACAGCCGGATTGACACACAGATTCTTCCTGGAAGAAAGCCCCACAGCCAAGATCTGAGCGCGAGGGCCAACCTGCTGAACCTGGTAATCATGGAGCAATCTGAGCTCGGCGAGGGTCTTCTCCATTTCGTGGACAGTGCGAGTGCAGTAGATGAGCTTGACGGGGTTTTGGGGCTTGGAGAGGACGTAGCTGGTGATGAGGGAAAGGAGGGCAATGGTTTTTCCAGTGCCTGTGGGCATTTCGAGAAGACAATGGCCCTTGGCGTCGAGAGCTCGCTTCAGCTCAAGCATGTAAGCGTACTGCTCGGGGTAAATGTGATCGTAAGGGAAGTAGACTGTGACATCCTCTAATTGAAACTTCATGATGCTTGCTCCGCCAGTGACGAGATTACGACAGAGAACCAGAGCCGCAGCGACGGCGGCGGCGGGCGGCGGCGGCGGCAGAGAGATTTCAGAGGTCTGGCCGAGGGTGACTCGTTTTTACGCGAACAGAGACTTAAGCCCGCACTTCACAAAGCCTCCGTCTCTTTCCCCCGATTTTCCCTTTTTTTTGTTTTTTCTTTTCCGTATTAATGCAAATAAGATTTAACCTATTTCTTTTAACTGAAAATAAAATCCAAATTATTTACCTTTAAGTTTAAAGGAATAAAAAATCAAATTAATTCGGGAATTTTAATTTCAATTTACGAATAAATTTTACTTTCTCCTCTCTAAATAGACTTTCTTTTGATTTTAAAAAAAAAAAAAAAAAAA